>NW_010551141.1:222168-240643 GCF_000687285.1 Phaethon lepturus | reverse complement strand
GAAAGAGCCAGACATAAGGTGATCTGACCTCTTTAAGCTGGAGACTGATTTAATAGAAAGGACTGCCTTGTAATCATCTTCCAGAAGTATATCATCAGTTGGGCACTTGCAAATTTGAGGCCCCTAAGAACCACATGAAATGTTTTAACTTGCATGTACGTAAAAGAGACAGATGCTTAGAGACATATGCAGAAGGCAGAAGCCTTGTATTTCCAAAGGTATGAAGATTAAAGGCAGACTATTAACAAGAAAATGGAACAAATAGAATTGTAAGCAACTGTTCTTTAGCAGATAAACGACAGTGCGTAGAAATATGGTTATAAGTTTTGGAAGAAGGTGACAGTGTTTTGGGGCTGATGATAATGCACAATGTAACAGATCGTTATTTCACAACTCAGTGCAACTGTAAGTGTGTTACTTGGCTAATGAACATAAAATTATTTGTATTTAATTTTGTAGCCATATTTTATATTTGCAGAAACTACATCACAACTAGGTTTGCTCAATGTTTATGCTACCCACCCACTATAGTAAACTACTGTTTGTCCTTTTAATATATAAACACATTTTTAATATTAAAAATTAATTTCAAAAAATGTACTAAGCTACTTAACTTGTATTTTCTTTCTTCATTGAAAGCAACCACTGGAGACTAAGGAAAATACCAGTTTTATGAACAAATCTATGAATTCAAGACACACAATGAGTCAAATGTACCTTGGATGATAACATTGCTTAATAGTCGATAACCTTACATAAAAACATAGCATTTTATAATACAAATTTTTCACTGGGTAGTCACAAAACTTTTTAACTTTCCCTTTTAAGATCCAGAAAATAATGACAGTGTATAAAATAGTGAGAAGAGAAGCCGTAGTTTGAGTAAATGAGATTTGTAATTATTCCCTGTAGCAGGTGTGTTCCTTTCATTTCCTGAAAAGCTAGTGTGATTAGCTACATTAGGACCTCTTTGTGATATTTTAATTCAAGAATGTTAACTCTCAAGAGTTTCAGAAAGGAATCTGGAAAAGATGCCATATCTGCAATTCTAAATGGGGCTGCTGATCTTGGCCAATGCAGTCATCCTAACTGAGGCATCCAAAGACAAGTCTAAGGAGGTCTGAAACTTGTCTCAGTAATGCTGACCACTAAAATTCGATAAGCATAAAGTATTTGATTTATGGGTTGGAAAAATGCCATGAACTTTGAAGGATGTTCATTCCTGAGCATCCTGCCTAGTCTTGAGAAAGTCTGGGAAGAGAAAAACCCAATGTGGCTTACCATACATCTTCAAAAATCTGTAGAACTTTCTGGAGTTGTCTGTCCCAGAGCTGTTTCAATTGCTGCCTAGATGGAGTCCTAAGCACTAGGAAAACCCCAGTGACTTCACATCATCGCTGAATATTATTTCTTCTCATACTTTCTATATCAGTATCACAAAGAACCATGAAGAAGCTGTCAGAAACTTCTAAAAAGTACCAGTGGGGAAAACTGTTAACAAAAATGTAATTGTTACTGAAGCTTTAATAATTAGGTACATACATAAAAAGATAAAATTTTATTTCTTGGCTCCGCATTTCTTTCTTCATCTCTTTTTCTTTAAACATGCAATCCGATTTTCATAAAGACCGATCAATTATGATATTGCTTAATAACTCTGCTGGGTATTTTTGAGGCACACAAGCAATAAGCTTAATTAGAGTTTCAAATATGAGTTAAATTAACATCTTTATCAGCTAAACAATTATTCCTATAAGCTAATGCTTCTATATCGGTTACAAGTTTTCATTAATGAAAGTTAAAATTAACAAAAACATTGAGAAAATTTTGTCAGACTATGTTGCTCCCCAAAGAGACAAGGTTCTATAATTACTTAGGAAGAAACTTTATTTCCCAGGGTCCAAATGCCAGGTTTTATATAAATATTTTCTTTGAATACATTTAGAATTTTATTAACTTGTTGGTCTGGAGAGGAATTATCAACTCTTGAACCAAAGAAGTTATCCTTTTGCTGTCCCTGTAATGACATAATAGTATAATGGTGTAAGAGCTGGCTAAGTTTGAGTTTGGTTGTATAACAACATATCAGGCAAAAAGTATCTAAGGAATGATATTAGCCAATCTGTACATGTATTGTGACAACTATAGCCTCACGGATGCGTTTCTGCCTTGTTAACTCATTTCAGATTTCATTCACTTATGTGGAGATCCTGCAACTTGTTCTCTGAAAGAAATATCCTAAAGCTATGTTCTATTAGTCTCGATATCTTACCTTTCTCGTCATGAGTTAAACAAGGATAAACGATGAAAATAAACTCTCTAAAATATGGAAGGAGCCTTTGTAAAAGTAACCTGGTTTCTCACTTTATATCTGGACCTCTTTCTCTCTCTTCCTTATTATTTTGCCTTAGAAAATTACTGAAGCATCATTTAATAATAATAATAATAAATCTATTTAAATAATTGGATGTCAAATACTTGCCTGAAAAAGTTACTCTGCTAAGAAAATTTATATTATGTGCCAGGAGAACAAAATCACTATTCTGTAGCACTATATCATTACTGTTGTTACAGCTCTGCTGTTAAATTTGAGGCGTGATAGTATCTGGTTCAGAAAAATAAATGGAAAAAGGAGAACAATGAGCTGGGTCTTGAGCGCTATAATTCAATGGAGTCTGATTAAAACCAATTTAACATCACAGATGATGTGACCCATAACAGATCTGGAGATCGTGCCTCTATCTTTACTTTGGAAAGAAAGATTAGTAGTGGGAATTGACAACGAGGGCTTTTGACAAATATTGACTTTTTCTAATGGTAATTACTGCAGAGATTGTTTGAAAGCATCTGAAAGAAGGATCTGAACATGAAATCCTGCCAGGAGTTGATAATATAGCTTGTCTTTAATAGCTGTAAGTAACTGTGACCGGTGTGGACCTGCACGAGCGGCTCTGAGTCTCATATGAGAGATTGTGCAAAGAACAGGGCAAAATAGGTGACTCTGAACATTGCAGGGTACACATATTGTAACTTATTCCCACTGGAAAAAAAATTTCTGAGCCTAAAACTGGTAAATCCTGGCTTCTGTTTATGCAAATGTTTATACTGAACTGAAAATTTATTTCACTTCCAATGAAGTACTGCAGAATGGCTTTATTGCTGGAGAAAAATTCTGAACAAAACAGCAGTTAACAAAGAGTAATTGATACCGTCGAATTACAGGGGACTTGCCTTTTACACAGCAATCACTTGTAAGGTCACTTACAGGCCAATACTTATTAAACAGTGGGACTGGAATGCCCGATCTCCCTCATGGGCTTGCGGTATCTCATCTGCGTAAGCGTCTGTCACTAAGCTGCTTCATTTGCAGTTCTTCAGGTCTAGCTTCTGTGGCTTCAATGGATCTATGACATTTGACAACATATGCAGGTTCCGTACCTGAAAAATTAAAAATACATCACAGCAAAAGAAGGAGCAGCCACTTGAATATCTTTTGGGTTTATATAGCAGTTCAGGGGAAGGAGGAATATGGCAGCTCTTTTGCTTTATACTTATGCATCTTAAAATAGGAGTTTTTTTTAACAATATATTTCATAAAATTGATCTTCTGTGATTGGCTGATAAATCCCTAAAACGGATGAAGGCCCAGGGGAGATGGAGGAGGGTGACGTGCCCCTGAAGCTCAGGGGTGAATGCAGGGTGTGACTGAGCACAGGTGCTGCAGAGGAGCTGACCTGTCCTTGGCACAAATTGGGCCAGGGTGGCCTTTGTTTCAGGCAAGCGGTTACCAGCAGCGGAGTGGATCCGCTGGTCCTGTAAATGTTTCTTCCTGAGCTCATCAGAAGAGTGTGAATGGCTCCCTGAGTTAGCCAGGCTGCATGGCGGGAGTGAATAGGTGGCTCAGCCCAACTGAGGGTACAAAATCTGAGCAGCTACCAAAAGCATTCCAAAGAGAGCAATGGGCTTGAGCTGACTGCAACTCACCTACTCCTTCCCGGTGTAGTGACAGTCATCGTGTTCCAGGGACCGGCAATGGGAATCACCTTGATATTGTGATTAAACTATCGATTACAATTGCTAGATATATATTTTACTAACTGTATTTTACATTGGTATTATGCGATCTCGCTTGGCTAAATCAGAAATCCTATGTAATATCTACTAGCTTTAAATAAGTAAATTTTATATTAAACATAACATCTTCCGTGGGGTGAATAACTAAAAGAACCTGGTCAGAGAGTATTGGACTCTGATGCCTTCACGTAACAAATATCAGTTTAGTCATAGCTGACAGGGCTGGAGAACCATGTCAATTGATCTTTATTGGATGCCAGTGAGAATAGAAGATTCATGTAAATCTTTGTATATCGATGTGCTTTTCAAGTAACAGACTATCTTTTGCAAAGGTTTTAGATAATAATCTTCTGAGTTGCTGGCCAAAAATTTCTTTACCTAAATGAACTAATAAAACAAGCCTGGCATCAAAGGTTGCAATCATTGCTTTGGTGAATGAAAGGGAAAATGAAGCAGATCTAACATTTTAAAATGTACTTTGTAGTTATGCACTAAGCTTTCCAAGAGTTAAATGGAGGATTAAATTCAGTATTAGAACTCAAAAATATAAAATTTTATCAAATTATTCCTTCCATATCAAGAGTCAAGTAAATCCAGTTTTATTTGATTTCTGAAGTATTTTAAGCTTTATAGTGTTTTGATGCATTAGGATATTAGTTAGTTAGAAAGATGGTGTTATCATTCTGTTTCTATATCTTATGTAAATTATGACATTTTTATGGTGACCACTGTTGCAATAACATTGTTATTCTGAACTTATATTGGAATTCTTATATATGAACTCTGCTTAAATATGTGTGAAGATTGTTAATTCCAAGCAAAGAAAAAGAAAGCTTTGGAGACAAATAGGTTAAGCTGGCATACTCAATACCATTAATTTGATGATAGAATTAGCAACAAAATACAGGATATACTTTTATGTCTAACCATGAAATACATAATGTAAATCACAGTTTACAAATATAGTGTGGCAGTATTGTTGTGAGATGTAAATATTATGTGTTACTTTGTTGTTATTACTTTTTTAAAAAATGAGATTAATTGCAATGTAACACTATAATGTTGCCATTGCTGTTCTTTTCCAAGTCAGAAAATTTTATGTCACCATTACCAAGACAAAGAAACATATAGTCTTCTTGTCATTATATTGCATTGTGCAGAACCAATGTAATTCAAAAAAGTGTGCGTTGATGACTTTCTAAAAACAGTTGCAGTCTGTGTCTATGAGCAAAACACATGCCTTCGAGAGACTCTCCCAGATTCAGAATTGTATGGTTTCCTTCCAGGCTGTCACCTAAATTTACTAATACAAAATTAGGAATTATGCACATGCACCAGTTCTTACTCATCATGGCTTATATTGGGACTGTTTATAAGTGTGAATACATATAAAGTGCAGCTAACAGTTTTACTGTTCAGTTTGCCAGTTACTGCCTGTTACAAGTTGCTCACTAGTGCCAGATGTAAGTTTACCAACATTGTCGCTCTCCTTGAATATCCCTTCTCATGTCCTGGTATGTGGTATACTTCAGGTGTAAAAGCCGAGCTGTTTATATTGCTCATCTGATTAATCTTTATCTCTTTTGTATGTGCCTGTGTTACTGTTAAAACCTTCTTTCCTTATGCTTTACTGTTGTGATACAAGTACTGTGTGCAAGGGGATAACATACCTGTGTCCCCTTCCTGGCAAGGATCATTGTCTATTTCTGCAGCAACAGAATGAAGAATGAACTAAAGATTTAAATCTTTTTGCCATATATACATGCATCTAGATCCTTTTTCAGTTCGCTGTTGAAAGGTGGTAGATTGCGTATGATAAAAAAGCTTTCAGTATATCTCGTCAAATGTTTTACAACAAATAATGTATTTGGCATAATTTACTTTTTTTTTTTTTGGCATGTGTGTACACTGGAGTGTTGATTTGTTTGCTCATTCTTCAAAAATGGGTTGTGTTTGAATAAGTTTGTGCCTAGGTATAACTTTAAAACTGTTTCTTTTTGAAACTTTTTTTTGGAGATAATTATTTCTCTAGCCTGTATTTGAACTGTGTGGTTTGTCTAAATCTGTTTATTTTCTCTGACCGGATGATTACTATTCTGCAAGTTACTATTGCTTCTGCCAGAATCATGTTCTGTTTTGTCCTGTCTTTTCATTTAATCTGTTTAACTGGCTAGAATTCAAATTGCGTAGGATTGCATTGGAAATCCTTGTAGGGATCAAGATTCCTTTAACTTTAGCAGTTATTATTCATTACTGGTTTTGGAGAAGCTTGCATAAGTAGAGGCATGAGGCAGTAGGCACGAGACATCTCATATTAATGTCCCTATATTTTTAAAAATAATTTCTTAATTTAACCTGTGTGTATGTGTATACATATATGTCAAATATTCAAAAAGTAGTGGTCTGTTTTATACCTTAGTCTTTGACTATCAAAGAGAAGGCACTTTATAGTGGATTGCTTTTCCATCTTCTGAATATCAGGCAGCTGATTTTCAGGCTGTTGGTATCCTGAGAAAAGGAGGATTCTAAATGCCAAGTCTCCTCTGAAAAATCTGTGTTTGGTCAGCTAAAGGCACCAGAAATAATTGTGATGGTCACGTTTTAAAAACAAACCATTTGAGGGTGCTTAATTCTCTAACCAACAAGTGGTATTTAGAAAGCAGGAAATTTTCTCTGTTATGTGATCATCCCTATAGCAGTTGGAGCTCTCCAGATGTTGCTTGTGAACAAAACGAAACAAGAGTCACCTGCTCAGCGGAACTTCAAATCATTTACTACACAGGCCGGTAAAGCAATAAAAATTGTTTGGAAATGTAGGGTGTATGGTAGAGGCAAAAAACTGAAATAAGAGGGCAAGAAGTTTTCTTTAACATTCCCTTGATTAGCTAAATTCTATTCCCGTACCTCCCCAGGAACAGTTCTTCACCAGGAGTATAGGCAATCGCATTTTCTTTGTGTCGCATGGGGAGCACAAATGCAGATGCAGCAGAAACAGACCAGCTCCTGCTGGAACTTATCTTTTGGTTCAGATGAAAACAAGTTGTCTTCCATTGTGATGAAGAATCAGAGAGAAAAATCTTTTAGAAGTACATCTTTGATTGTACCTCTGTCCTTTCCAGACGTATGGAGGGGGATAGGTGGCACCATGTTGCTTTCCACCTGGGACATACAGCATTAGCCTTTACATTCAAAAACAGAAGCAGCCATTATAGTGAACTTTTCTATCCCTTTCTTCTGTCTTTTTATAACTAGAATTGGAGACTAAAGGGCATATCTCTAATGAAAAAAAGACATGAATAGAAAAGAATTTGCAACTTAAAACACGTAGGAAAACAGCCATGCTTGGTGTTAGAAGTTTAACATTTCTAATAGACTAGAAACTCAGTGCTTAAATTTAGCATTTTAACATCTATGCAGCTTATAAATAATTTTTTAATGCAATATATTTTCTGCAGACCACTACAGTTAGTCTTTGCTTGATATTACCTTGTAAATTATTGAGGCAGTTTCATACAATGCATCACCTTTATTCATTATTAAGAAGGCAAGCCACAGAACTCCCATATTTTCACTTGGGTGCTATTAATAACAAGAAGAGAGCTAACCAAGGCAGGACAAGAATAAGGATTGTACAGAGAGAAAACATTTCAATTAAGTTTTCTTCTTCACTGGAGAAAAAAGGATAAACATTTAAGTGTACCTAACAAAAAACACTGGAATGAATTAACCAAAGCTGACTGTAGCTTTAATTGAACTATTGATTATTTTGTTATTTTTAACTAGCATTTAAAAAAATACATAATTGCTAGTGTACTAGCAATATGATTGATAACGCTTCTGTTATCCTGTATTGTAACATGAGATATAGGCTATTTTTTTTTAACAGCAAAGATGGGAAAATCCTTAATTTCAAATATTCAGAGGCTTTCATGGACATTTGATTGCACACAATGTTTGTACAACTTCATTTATTCACATTTATTTAATTATGTTATATTTGTTTGTGTTATATTCCAAGGTAAAAGACAAGGATACACAGAAGATAAATGTTTGCTTATCAGGTGGTAATAGACAGCAAGTGCTTGAAAGACAGTACAGGAAATTGTGTACCCTAACACGAGGGAGAAATCTGGAGAAACAACAATGCCATTTTAAATAGTTAAGCCTCATGTGAAACATGTAAAACTTTCCACAGACATTTCTGGCACCCTCTTGTTTTCACCCTGAGCTCTAATTCTGTACTGCAAATTGAATATTAAGCTCTAAGTAGTGTTCCCACTACCATTTTAGATGACCTAGATGCTGCTGACAAATAATGTATTCCTGTACTTGCACCATTCTCCAGGGATGTTATGACAATTTGCTTCAATTCTGTAACACCTCATAATCAAGCACAGATAAAACCAGTGCAAGTAATATATGTAGTTCATTATTACATATTAAACTTTTTAATATAAATTCCTTTCTATATATAATACCAAAGGATACTAATCAGATCAGCCATGAAATTCCTATCATCTGCATTTGCTTACCACTTACCTTTTGAAAAATGTATCTCTCTAAGATCCCCATGGGAACACGGTGTTGTAAACCTTACCCTTTTTGTAAACCTTATAAACCTTACCTTTTTATACACTTTTACCCTTTTGTTTAATGAGGCACTAGGAGTTCTGCACCAACATTAAAAATAGAAAACCTATTTGCAAGGGTTTTTTTAGAAATTGTTTTTTGCTTTTCAACTCGTCCATGTTCATAATCTGTTTTTGCTTGCTTTGTCGTGAACACTCATGCAATATTTTTTTAATGCAAATGTAATCTTTCATGTGCGGATAAGAATGCTTCCCGTATAAATACTAGGATTCATTATTCACCTAAGGAGAGTTGGCCCCTTTTCAAGAAACAACACTTTACCCAAGCAAGCAGCAGAAGCAATAAAATGGAATTTAGATGTCTGAACACGAGGAACTGGAGCAATAAGTTTCTGAAAACATAATGGAAGCTGAATCTTGAAAAAAAGCTAAGGCTGAAATATAGCTTAATATTTCATTTGTCATAATAAAGAAATCTGTAAAAGTCCAAATCTGAATGTGAAATTATTTCAGAGAGGAAGAGAGAAATATTAATTAGATCACTTTTTCTATCCATGCCTGCTGAGAAAAAAAAAAAGTCAGTGGTGGATTTCTTTTGAAAATTGTCCATTACCTACCTCTGGTATTGTGATAATTCTGGTATTAATATATAATATTTTCTTAACCAATTAAAACTGTGCATTTACTGTAAAAACTTTTTAGGGGGGGTTAATAGAGAACTCCTTACTTAAGTGAAACTACAACATGACTTTTGTTAAAAGGTAAATTGAGATTGTTGCATGATGGAGAATCTGCTTGAGCTGCCTTGTCTCAGATAAGATTTTTCATGATTGCATATGTAACATGTCCACCTTGGGGTAATTTTATGCCAGCAACAGAGAGATTTTTGACTTGACAGTTTTTAAACAGGAGGTTTTGCATGAAATTATTTAGGTTCATCTGAATGCCCATTTGCTTTAATTTCATATTGCTGATGTAATAATGAGCATTTTAGATACTTTATGTCTTTAGCAATTACATCCCTTCTTTTGAGCATTGGGTATTGGGAAACTCTAGGTTGCTCCTCAACTAAACTGGAACTACCAAGTCTATACTACTAAAGTCTATTTAAGTTATCAAACAGGTGCAACAGAGGCTTATCCTACCAATGTGACACACTTTGCTTATGTAGCAGGGATTGATACAAAAGGGAAGAGAAAAATTGTGTCTTTGAGTTTTGCAATTTGCTAAGCACCACTTGATACAACTTGCCTTAATTTTCACCTCTGCTTATTAAAGAAAAAAATACATTAAACTTTGTTAAAAACCAGACAAGATTCTGAGGTTAAGAATGTGACACAGGATATCAAGAAGGCTCAAAAGAGGGAAAAAAGATTGTTTCCATTTCATTTAACTAATGAGAAGATTCAAAGCTATTCTATGAAATAATTCAAATAGTGTCTGAGACAAATTTTGGGTTCTGAATGGTTTTCATGGTTGAGATTTTCTTCAGGTTTTTTTATATTCCTCTTTATTTGTGTTTGTTTTAAAGCACAGTTCCACAAAAGAAGAAAATATTTTAGTGTTTTGTGCCTTTCTTGGAAGAAGAGAGAAATTAAAGGAAGTAAAATGCTTTTTTTTTTCTTTAACCTTTACATAGGTCCTTTGAAATCAACATTTTAATCATTTTCATGTTGTTTTCTTGAACTACCATTAGGTTTTTATGCTTAGTATTACATATTAATGCATTTAATTGGGTCTGAATTTACACCACTTTCAATTTAGTTAGGTTTTAGTGCTTGGTTCTATGCTGGAGAATCCTAACATTAGAAGGATTTGGGAAAATATGTGGATGCAGAGCCCAGAGAAGTCTATTTGCAGACCATTAGATGAAACTATTCTGAACTCCTTTATCAATTTTATGGACATCAGTGAGAATAATTTTTTAAATGGTAGAACCCTAAATCAGATCAGTTGGAATGGCTGTGGAAATATTCATAGTATAGTGGAAGGATATCCATTCATCCTTGTCAGGATACTCAGAATCGCAGGATTCTGGAAATAAAGACAAACTAGTATGAATAAAAATCAGCGTATTACCAAATAATCCCTTGATGTTTCTGCTGGATCTGCTGTGGGGTATCACTGATGATCAGCACAACAGAACTCTAATAACTTATGTTCAAGTTTCAGCTTGGAAAAAAATGATATTCTGTACTAATGCTGACAATAAAGCCTACTACAACACAGTAATGGAAAAATATGAATTATCAAATAAGAACACAGCAAGGATGATAAAAGACCGAAATACTCTTAAAAAATATAGTTTGTATTTATTCGCAATTGGAGGAAGTTCTGCTGAGCAACTAAAACTCTTGGCTACTTCTTCTCCATTAAAATATGTAAGTAATAACCGTAAACATATGATCAACTCTTTGTAATGTCATAGAAGTAAAGAACAAACAGCTGCTAAACAAAATAAGAAAAATAGTGATGAGCATTCTCAAAACTGAAAGAATGTGATGTGCACAAATTAAGGGGACTTACTTTGAGTATGATCAATAATGAATGTTACAAACTGCTCAACGTTTCCACCTAGATTGTGTCGACCTATTCACCATGTCCAAAAGCCAGCTTCCTCTCAGCTGGTGTTGCAAGAAGGACAAATTCGCTGTTGGTGTTTTTTCCTGGACTTCACAACACCATCTGAATGCAGAAGCTGTTGGATTGTCTGAGAAAAATTGTGAAATTGATTAGTTATTTCAGAGGATACAATGACAAATTTATTTTGGCAAAAAACCCAAACCAAACCAAAATAAAAATACGCCATGAGGGATTTAACAAATTAAGTTTCCTAGGCTATTTCAGAGACAATTTAAATATTGTTAGCTTGGTAGGCAGGTTTCGTCCTCTCAAGGGCATCTCCTTGCTATGTCACATGTTGCCAGTCAAACTGCCTTAACATTCAGTACTTCAAACACTGCTTCATGTGGGACTGGAGGTGACTACTGCAGGGAGACTAGCAGCTAAAACCGCACTGATGAAACCACAAAAATGTTTATTGAGAAATTAGTTCTGTGGGTACTTCACCTCTGTTTTTCCCATATTTGCATCTCAGCCACACTTGCTGCTAGCAGAGGGAGGGAGCTGGATTCTCCTGGGAGGTGATACGAGGATGGCAGGTTTGTTTTTCTTGCAGAAACTCATTTGCTGTATTGGCAGATTCTTATTAAAGATAGGTATATCAGTTAAGGTTCAGAGACAGTTTAGATAGCCATATATATACCACTAAAAGATTAACTGCTGTTGATTGTCCAAAACAAGAGCTTTTATACCACTTTCTACAGAATGTACTCTTATCTCTGGCCTGATGTATTGGTGATGTGTAACATCTCTAATAGGGACGTGACTATGTATGGGCAGTGCTGATACTACCTCTGTGGGTTATGCCCAGATTATGCCTGCTGAGAAACCTGATTTTATCTTTGCTGGCCACATTTCTCTTTCTTCTTGATCAGAGAGTCATTAAAGGGCATCTTGAAAAGCAAGTTTTTAGACTTTAGGTATCAACCATTGCACTTAAACTGCAAGTTTAAAATGAAGGCCATCTGTGTAACACTGGCAATGCTTTTTATTTGGTTTGTACTGTGTGTAATGGCTTGCACAGATGTCAGTAACAAGACTGAACCTTCTACTGCCTCTCTGTGAATTATTTCCCTCACTCTCCGGGCAGCAGTGCCAGCGAGCGCAGAAGGACCGAGAACAGGGATGTTCAGAAGCTCAGGACTGAATCCATGAATTAGTATTTTTATGGAGGTTCCAAAGGGGCACAAAAAATGCACCAAAAAGGCAGCAAAGTCTGCATCTCTCCATGAACTGTGTCTGACAGGTCTCCTTAAAAGCAAAATATAGTTTAATCTCAGTAGCACCATGAGGCCAATATAATATAAAAATGAAAGTCTGGCTTTTTTTCTTTTTTCTGGCATGGCTACCACCAAGTTTTGTTACAAAGAATAAATGTTACTTTTTTTAAAAGAAACACAATAAAAACTTGGGGGGGGGGTTGATCTTCAAGTCAGCAGATCTAACAGCGAACAAGCATTGTTTGTAGATCTGTTGAGGCAGAAAATGTCATTTACATAGCCATTTTTCAAAGCAGAACCATGCTGTCAGAAGTAGTAGAATTTTAAATTTCAAATCCATGATTCATTCAGTCATTCTATTTTTCCAATCTGTTCAATGCTCTGCAACCCTCCATCTCTCATGGAAAGTCCTTCACTTACACATGCATTTGGAACTGTTTTTCTTTTTCTTCCTTCCTTGTGGCATTGAATCACTTCATCTCCTGGGATCGCACTGAAATTTTCCTGTTTGCTGTTAACCTACATTCTTTTCACTGTCCCCGTGGCACAGCAACACCTACCTGCATCTGCACCGCTTCTAAATTCCAGCTTCCTTTTCTTACACTTATTCTTTCTTCACATATAACCTGTATCTTTCTGAATATATCCAGCCTTCTGTTCCCTTTTTTTCTCTCCTCCTTTAAATGACTAGAATACTTTGCCTACACTGTAGTATACAGTAATACCTGGTCTGTCATGGGACCCTCTTCTTTCTCAGTCTTCAGAGATTGCCACTTACCTAATACATTTGGATAAGGCAACTTTGTAAGGGAAAACATCCAGCAGCGTACCTTCATTTTACTATTTACATCAGCCAATAGAGGCTGCTACAGAATGGAGTACTTACGGGGGAACAGTCTGTAGTTTTGGTGTGGAACTTCTTAGTATTTCATTTTGATCAGCAAGTTAGATCCAAGGTGGCTCTTTCCAACAGTGAGATGCTGTGTAGTTTAGTGCTGTAATAAAGAATTCTGGAGTCTGAAAATGAAGCAGTAAAAAGCATTTTTGGAGTGTTTCACTCAATCAAAAATGTAATTGTCTGCTTACTAAACTAACACGTATTTGAGCCATTAGAACAGATCTTAGTATTTCCATTAATTCAAGTAGTCTCAGTAGTGATTTTTATAAAAAATTCTAATGATATGTATTATAACATTCCAGTATATCCAGATTGGGAACTCAATATTTCTTAAGAGTCTGGACTGAAAAAAACCACAAACACTATTAATAGAGATGTGATGGCACTGAGAATACAAATTGAGATCCCTGTTGGAAATCCAAGACTACATCTAAGGAACCACTTTCTATGCAGGCAGCCTGTCAAAATAAACTGGACTAGTGGAACACCAACCCTGAGAAGATTAATGCCCAAGCTTTTTCTGTTTAGTGTAAGTTGAGCTTTCTAGGGGAGCCCAGAAAACTCTGACACAGTTCCCAGTGAAAGCAAACAACAGACTTCCTTAAGCCTTATTGAAAATCTTAGCACGAGGCCATTTAAAGTCTGGCCTATGACCGTCCTCAGTTTGTGCACATACGAGCTACACATTCTTCCTCACTATCCACTCCTGTACTTGCTGTGTCTAGATTGTGTTGTGCACAAGAGATGGGAATTAGTAAGCTCTGATCATAGCTATCTCATGGAAGAACACATAAATTACATAAAAATATGGTTTAAATGGCATTTGAATATCTGATTTTCAATTACTCATTCTAGAGGGGGATTTAGAGAACACTACACATGCTTCTGCTTCATTTCAGTGGATAATTTGTCATGAAAACTGTCACACTGACAACTTCTGGATAAATTTTCTGTGTGTCCATCCTAGACTGCAGGGATGCCTTTTAAAGCAGAGTGGCTGTCAGAAGGATGTCAATTAGTGCCTGTTGATGGAGTGGGGTTTGTTGTTGACATCCATTTGGGAGAAAGTCCCATCATCTCATCTGCCATCAGGCCATAAGCAGCCATTTTATTTCTTTTGATACCTGCTGCCGGGAAGTGCATTTCATCTGACAGCTGCAATGTAGGACTGATCCTTTATTCTTGTATAGGTGCCTGATTCAGGTCAATGGGGACTGGAGAAGGCCCCAGGATGCTCATAGATAGTAAGCACCTCTATAATTGAATTCCTTTTTAGTCTCCTTTGGGTGAAGTTATTGTTTTTATATTTTGTGATAACACATACCAGTGTTATTCTTAGAGAGTAGAATAAAACAGAAAACCTTTAAGCCATTATATCTTTATTACTATTGAAGCCTGAGGACAGATGCATTATTCATATAGGTCTCTAAGGCTAGCAATTAATGTTTAAATATGTATCTCTTCAGGAGGGGTTATATGAAAAATATTGTAGGGTCAACTAGCTTCAAAATCCAGGATTGCTTATTGAAAAATTAGGACTTGTTGATATAATGACTACAAAAAATAGATGAGGCTGTTTGTTTTAATGAGGTGGGGAATATAATGTGTGCACAGCTGAGTCCTTTACAGCATGTTGTAGCAATGTATCTGTCTTCATGGAAAGGAGGAAGAAAAAGAAGTCTTTCAAGATTGCTTGTCAGGCCCCTGCTCAGTGCCAGATTAGTTTAATGAAGCACAATACTACTAATCCCTTTTCTAAACTTCCGTTCGTTCCCCTAAAGCCTTTACTTTTATGTATGTCAGGTTATGCAAAAGCATAGAAGATATGGAAAAGGAAACATTAAGGTACTCAAAAAGCTGTATGAAGCTAATCAGTGATCAGCTTTTAGTAGCTCCAGAGGTGCAAGGTTGCCACAGCTGATTAGCGTTAATACATGTACTGCATGCATTTGCATCTTTCCGATTTTTAACTTTAGGCGAGCGCATGCACTTCTGAAAAGTTGAGAGATGTGAAGCTTGTTTCATAATTACAATAGGATTTATGAGATGGAAAATTACTTTATCAGAAATTTCATATTATTTGGATTTTTATAGTAATGTGACATTTCCATAAATCTTGTCTAATTTTGCACCTAGTCTCTTATTCTTTGAAATTGAGAATGCAATGAGGATATTGATATGTTTAAAGCTCTCTCTGTCAAATCAACTCCAGAGAGTTCTGTATCTTGCAGAATTTAACCCTGTTGCACCACAGATTTCTCTTGAACTATAGAGAAGTGCACTGAGATAATGATACATTTTTCATCCATATGTGTGTTCTGTTATGTGCATGTGCATGTCAGAATCTTTGACCTGTTTTCTCGTTACGAATACCTTCATAGTGATGTTGTGGAGAAAAATATAATAAGCAATCACCTTTTCCAAATCTAGTTGAAAATACTCTGACGCTGAATATAGTCCTAGCTTTATTAATTTCATGCTCCTATACATATTTACACTAAGTGAAGGTCTGACATTATGTGTTAAATTTGAAGATTAAAAAAAAAAAACGTAAGTTATTAAAAAAAGTTGCTAACTTGCAATACATATATACTCCAGCATGTAATTTTCTTTCTCAGTTAAATTTCCATTGAAGAAATATTTTGATATGAAGATGCTGGATAAAATATTGTAAAATTATTATTATCGTAATACTGATTAGTAGCAGTACTATGGATGTCGATTCTATAGAGATGTTTTCACTTTTTAGAAATGCATGTTGGGAAAATTCAAGTTCAAGGAGTTGGCTTTGCGACATAATTGAACTGCATTGTAGGTGTGTTGGTATTTAGAAACCACTCAATTATAAAGGGTTTGATGACATATGCTGCTCAGAAATAAATATTAAAGACATGGTATTTTTAATGAGGTTAAATGTGCAGCTTATGATTATTTTGGGTGAGCAGTGAAGAATAAGGTTACTACAGTACTGACCATAGTAAATATATCTAATAAAACAATAAAATTTTAATGGGCTCTATTGTAAGTGAAAGAATGTAATAAAAGTAGCTAATAAGAATTTAACTTTGAAGTATTAACCGATACAGTTACATTATACACTAGAAAATGCATATATAAAAAGAAAGTATTTGGACACTATTTGATCTGTTTAATAATGAGTATAACGGTACCTAAGAGCACCAGTGAGTACTTGGGCCTTATTTAACCATGCAGTCTACATGAGAAGTCATACTCCCTGATCTATAACCAATATCACCTTATTGTTCACAAATGATAACTCAATACATTCGCTTCTGTGCCAGGTTAAGTAGACAAAAATCAGTATTCCACACAGTGATGTGATTTCTCTTAGTCTCTATACAGATGGCAGGGGAGATGCCCAGTGGGCCTGCAGCACAGGAACCTCTCTGCAACATGCTGTAGCTTCCCCCCAGCCCACAAGCCCAGAATAAACAAGGGACTCATTTCAAGGAGTTGCCGCTGTGGTTCCTGCAGTTGAGACACAGCTTAAATGACTTCATTTGTTCCACTTTGGAAATCTTTGCATTAACATAATCCTGCTTCCAGCTTTGTTCTTTCTTCTCAGCTCACAAAAGAAGAGTAAAAGAAATCTTGTGGGGCAAAAGCACTGAAGTAAATCTAAGGCTAACCTGAAGCTAATGCAGCAGGAGTAGCCTAACATCATTCCTGTACTTATTATAATTTTTTGCTGAAAGATTCCAACCAAGATCAATTACATCCAAATTTATTTTAGCACATCCTCTTGCCTTCAGCACAGGGTATACTGAATTTTGTTTTGTTAGACTTCTTCGTCACATTCCAGGCACTTAATGAATTAACAATGTAAAGGCTTCTTTTTATGCTATTGCCACTCATGTATTTTCAAGGCTAACATGGCATGGGTCATCAGCAGATCTTAACAGTGCCTCTATTCTTCAGATATCTAAAATGTTAAACGGATAGCAAGGCTTACACCCAGCTTCACCTTTTGTGTGAGCTGGCTTGTTCATACTGTTATCCCACACACCACTTCTCTGTGAGACTGAGTTCAGTCAGGTGAAGGACAGGTTTGCATTGCTCTTGCTTGAGCAGTTTTATTTATTTTTATTGGGAATTATAGTGGCCTTAATAAGAAGACTTTATAATGGTACCTATCTCTTTTCAGTAGGGAATATTTTTTTTTTTTGTTTCAGTAAGTAATTGCTGCAAGTCCAACACATTCCAAACCACGTAGCTGGGTAAGCTGGACAGTATGGCAAATGAAAAGATAGTGATCTAGCAAATGTTATGTTGTAGTAATCTATAAGTCATGGGAAGAAGGAGGTCGATGCTACCTACTTATACGTTATATATTTGCAGATTCTGCCTTCTGCATAATTAAGTCCATACTACTTAATTAGTACTGAGACACAAAGGAGGATATGTATCTCTTCTGAGATCCAATTTTGCTAAAACAAAAGGAGCAAGAGGACATTGTCAGTAATAAAAATTTATCAACAACTTTCTAGTTTGGCACCTATTAAGTAGACAAAAAAATTCTATTTGCTAGAGGAAAAGCATCAGCCACGGGCTCAGAACATACCTCATAGTGACAGGTATTTAAAATTTGGCAAGCAAGGCACGCTTTGGATTGAGCAGAGGGTCTAGAAATATAAGAAGAAACAGTTGCAATTTATTTACACTATATAAAAAGCTTGGATCTAGCACTTTTTATAAAAAGTGTTAAAAGCATAAACTCATGTGCATGATCACTGTCCTCACAAACTCCATCCCTTACTAGATATGGAAGGCAACATTGTCACCAAGGGTGAGGACAGAGCTGAGGTACTTAATGCCTCCTTGGCCTCAGTCTTTAATAGCCAGTCCAGGTATCCGCACGGTATTGAGCCCCCTGAGCTGGAAGATGGGGATGAAGAGCACAATAAACTCCTCATAATCCAGGAGGAAGCAGTCAAGGACATGCTAAGCCACCTGGACACCCACAAGTCTATGGGGCCTGATGGGATCCACCCGAGAATACTGAGAGAGCTGGCAGAGGAGCTTGCCAGGCCACTCTCCATCATTTTTCAGCA
>NW_010551141.1:211099-221863 GCF_000687285.1 Phaethon lepturus | reverse complement strand
ACTGTGTCTCCCTGGACTTTAGTAAGGCCTTTGCCAGCGTCTCCCACAGCATTCTCCTGGAGAAACTGGCGGCTCGTGGCTTAGACAGGTTTACTCTTCGCTGGTTAGAGAACTGGGTGGGTGGCTGAGCCCAGAGAGTTGTGGTGAACGGCGTTAAATCCAGCTGGCGGCCGGTCATAAGCGGTGTTCCCCAGGGCTTGGTTCTGGGGTCACCAGAACCACTCAAGATGGATCTGTTATTAGTGGAAACCAGAATTATACTTGTCTTCCTTATTGAAAGCATCTGGGTCTCTTTTGGGATAAGAAAGTATTACTACACAGAAAGGGGCCAGTAACAGGAAAAAACCCACTTATTTTTATTGCTCCTTTATACTTCCATGCATGTTAAGAAGGAGCGGAATGATTAGGTGTTTGAAAGACACTTTGTAGCGCAGATACAAGGTCTTGCAGAGATGTTGCTAAGAAAATCTTCCAAAAGAGAAACAATTATTTTGATGTTGCAACAATCTGAAGGGAGTTTTAAAATAGAAAATTTAGTGATCAGAACAGCTGCATCTCTTTTGGCATTTCCTCTGACCTTGCCACTGAATTTTCACACACTGATCATTCTTTTCATCACTCTGATTTGCTAAAGGTCAGCAGAAAACATTTCTCTAGTGTGGTGTTTAGGTTTTTTTAAATTAATTTCCAAGTTTCACTCATCTCAACATGTAGAGCATTGTTACTAATGCCTCCTGTATTGGCTACTTTCTGATTATCCTCACTAGCATATAGGGAAATGAGATGTTGTTGCAATTCCCCTTTCATTGCTCATGTAGCAGGCGCACACGTAGACACCACACATTTACGCCAAGCTGAAGTCTTTAATTTTATATGATATCTACTTAAACTGTTCCCAACCTGCAACAAGAACTTAAGGCGGGGGGGGGTGTGTGAATAAAGCAAAAACTGAAGATGCATTTAATTAAATTTATAGTAGCAGATTGGAACTCTTCTTTGGACAACTATTTGTAGTTAAATTTCAAGTAATTTTTACACTGATTATTTCTGGAGGTAGACAGCGGAGACCGCATAATGACACTCTTGTGATTAGCAAGTGAAGAGACTGCAAACTGTATTTTACTGTTATAGGGTAAATGATTAGAAATTAACCAACATGCTGATCTGGATTTCATTTCAGTAAGTAGTATTTCATCAAGACGCAGTAACATTTTAATTAGAACTCATTGAGAGTACTGTTGTATTAGGACTACAAAAGTGAAGATGACTTGAATGCTAAACAATTTATCACATAGTTTAGTTCAGCCTTCCATCTCACCAATAATGTCTTTGTGTTAGGAAAAACTATTTGGTTGCTACTCTTTTAGTGAAATTTAGGTGGTGATTTATTTTGACGGGCATAATATCAATTCAGGAAATGGTCATATGGCTTAAAAAACCCCACCACAAATCCAAACTCTAACCCAAAACTAATGTCCCCTATAGATGAGCCACACATTTTTTTCCTATTTGATAATGACACAATGAAGTTAATGAGTTTATTAAAATTTCTCCAAATACTTTTCCTGCAATTTTCATGCTTTCATATCATAAGGATCAGTTGTAGACAGGAAAATAACTGGTACCATGACAACAGAAGTCTGTGATATTCAAAAAATCCTAATATCAGAATTTCTTCTACTGTTACTGAAGGCAAAATAACGCATATAAAATAAACATTATTGTTGGCAGTTTTAGTAGAAAATAAATGTATAAATATTTCCCTCTTAAAGGAGTAACTTTTAAAATTCAAAGCGAACCCTTTTTTTAGTAGTAACTATTACTATTAGAAATAAAACATGTAAGAAACCCCTTGTCTATAGGTATGTCTACTCAAGATGCAATGTTAAACTCACATTGGGAACACAAATATATACTGTGGCTATTATTACAGACACAAATGAAGGGACTATGAACTGGGAAACTGGGTTTTGAGCTGTGAAACACAGCGTACACCTTCTCCTCTCTCTGATGTCTGTCCCACCCTCTGCCCCTTGGGGGGCAGGGACATAAGGTACAGAGACACTTTTTTACCTAAAAGCACTCCTCCAAAATTCTGAATGAAATAACTAAATGAAGGAATGAGTGAATAAAGTAATTGTTTCTCAATGAAAAAATGCTTTACTAAGGAAAGTGGTTTAGGGTCAGAGGCAAGTCATGGTTGTGAGTAAATACCTTTTATTAGACAACTGGAAAACAGAAGCAACCTTCTGTTTGCTCTAGGCCTCCTCAAAGTCTAAAATAGTTGCAGATTTCACAGCTGAATAAGAACTGAGAACCTATTGATCTAACCTGGCAATTTGTTTCATAAATTATATAAAAGTCAGAAACGTATCCCAGCTCTTTCTCACAACTGATTTAATTATTCAACTCTAGCTATAATAGAAAGTGTTAACTGTGTCTTATTTAGACTAAAATAACTGTACACGAATAGGTCTATAAATATACAACAATATCTTCTGTGCAAGGACATCCAATTTTTAGGCAGCCACAGTTCAAACTACTTCAAGTGTCTTTGCTTTGTGAAAATGTCTTAGAAGTTGAGCATGAGGCCAAGAAAAGAATCAAGGGAAGCAGGAGTAAAATTATAATATGCATATTAGAGGCTAAATTCTTATCACAACACACAAATGTAATTGTTAGTAACAATAGGGGGAATATGTGCTACAGACAATCACTCTTGTTCCTCAAGTAGCTTTTCAAAAGTATTTTGATGCTCATTCATCCTCTCTAAGAGAAAATTAGGGTGCAGCGGGCATGAAAGCAAGATTAGCTTCACTGTACCTTGTACTGGCTCCACATGGAGCTGAGAGCAGCGTGGAGGTCTTTTAGCCCTGGCCCATCAGCTCTGTGGAGCCACTCCATGTGCAAGTCTGCAGACCTGGTGGTTTGGTGCCTTGCAGGAGCTTTCAGGTGCCACCCATCTGCTCCAGAGGGTGTTCACCAGTTGCCTCAGTTAAGCATTCATTTTCCACAATTTCCTCCCCGCCCCCCCTTATGTTCTCATTAATACCTTTTACCTCACATTCAGATCTGATTTTCCTCTTCTGATTTGGTCAAGTGCAAATTCTATTGCTCTTCCACTGCCTCTGCTTTATGATGTACCTTATGATGTACTCATTCAGTCTTTTCTGGGTGACCCCTGGATCTTGTCATCCCAACTTCATTTTGCTCACAAAATGAGCAAGAGTTTATAGTTTACCCAGTCCTTTGTGGTGTATGCGGTTTCCTGGGTTTTTTTCACAACATTACTTGGAATTTTATTAGCATACATTTTTAGCATACAACTCTCTCTGGATAAAAACAATAAACTCTCCAGTTAGTGAAGTCTTAAGCAGTTCTGTCTCTTAAGAAAATTTCAGTGGAGATTTGGACTAGTTGATCAGAATATTTCAGTGTTATGCCACACAAACAATCAGAGACCACAGCTCACCTTTTGAAGAGGGTAGGGTAAAACGGATGTAAAGCAGTTTATTAACATGAAGGACAGTCTTTGCTTTGATTCGAGTTGGTAGATTACTGATAAATATTTCCCTTGAAAATATATGTATTACACAGAGGCTTTGTGCTTGCTTCTCGTGTTTTGAGAATAGAAGAGTTAATCTCTTATTTATTTTTATTACTTATATATTATAAACTGTATGTGTCTACCAATTTCTACTCAAAAGGGAATACTAGCATTTATGTAGTCATTCAAGATATGCATCCCGGGAAACTGTACATTAATTCTGTTGCCAGCCTCCCTGTATTTCTTAATGTACAAGATTATTTTCTGTTATGCAGTGTCAGTTTGAAAAAAAAGACAGATTGCTGATTTGGAAAAAAAATTGGTCCTTGAATTTGTTAATTGCTGATTATTTGTTTTCGTATAGCAAGTAATTTTAAGTGCTCCTTCTGGTTTGAGGGTACATATACTTTCATAAAACACAATTCAAAATTGCACATGCAGGTTGATTTAAGTGTGAAGAAACTGGATCATACATTAGCATGTGATCGTTATGAAATCATGAGTAATGGGGCAACAATGACCCAGATACATAACAGAGGGCCTGATCTGAAGTTGGTGCAATCAGCTGAAAAAATCCTCAATAAGCTTTAATGACCATCAGATCAAACACACAGTAAATTAAATGTTCTATGCTGAATAAAACATACTGCTTCCCCTAAATCCCTCTTTGTGTCAGCATTGAAAACATCTCTCTTTAAGGAACCAAATATGAACACACTAAATTTCAAAATGCTGAGATTAAGACAAAAATTTTGAAGGACCTTGTATGAAGCAGTTCTGAAGTCCATTACTGATAAGGATTGACATTCAAATATGGGAACACCCTCTAAGGCAGGGCATAAGATAGCTGTTTAATAACCAAGCTAACTAAATATTAGTGGAAGTAATTAATATTTACAAAAATATTCTTGTTTCTTTATGTTCTGGTTTTGGCTGGGATAGAGTTAATTTTCTTCATAGTAGCTAGTATGGGGCTGTGTTTGGATTTGTGCTAGAAAAGGTGTTGATAATGTAGAGTTGTTTTCGTTGTTGTTGAGCAGCGCTTGCACAGAGTTAGGGCCCTTTCTGCTCCTCACCCCACCCCACCAGCAAGGAGGCTGGGGGTGCACAAGAAACTGGGAAGGGACACAGCTGGGACAGCTGACCCCAGGGATATTCCATACTATATGGCATCATGCTCATCATAGAAAGCTGGGGCAAAGAAGAAGGAAGGAGGGGACATTTGGAGTGATGGCATTTGTCTTTCCAAGTAACTGTTACATGCGATGGAGCCCTGCTTTCCTGGAGATGGCTGAACCCCTGCCTGCCCATGGGAAGTGGTGAATGAATTCCTTGGTTTGCTTTGCTTCTGTGTGTGGCTTTTGCTTTACCTGTTAAACTGTCTTTATCTCAACCCATGAGTTTTCTTACTTTTACCTTTTCGATTCTCTCCCCCATCCCACCAGATGTGTGGTGCTTAATTGCCAGATGGATTTAAACCATGACCCTTTAGTACTTATGAAAATATTCTGTTTTAAACTGTAGATTTTATTTAGGTTTTCTAACTTTGGGAATACTCAGTAATTTAGAGTTAATGTACACTTAGAGATAAGAAAGTTACTAATTACAGTCAAAAAAGCATGCTAGAGAAGCTCAGCTATTCTAGGAGAAACACACAGAATAGTAGATCAATTTAACACCAACTTGTGTTTCTCTTTCCAGTTTTCTTGTCAGTAACTTATCACTTTGTGCTGTGATTTTATGCTTTTTCTCCTTTCAATCACATTCACTGGTGTGAATCCAGACTAAGTCTACAAGCTTTGATGGCATCACTCTGTATTTACAATAGTATATCAGAGATCAAAATCCTGCACTGTTTTAACATGCCTTCCTCCCAGTGAAGCCTCTCTTCTCTAGCAATGAAGATCCCAGAAAGCACTTTCCCTAGACTGATGCTCATGGTGTATAAATAATTTGGCAGGTGCATTGTATTAATATAAATGGTCTGTCACAGTAGGGATTTCCTTGCAGCCCAAGTGATGTGTGCAGGAACAGAGTGGCAAGTGTGCCTGTTTAACTCTTCCTGCTAGTGTTGTTTTAGTAGGGCTACATTTATTTGCAGCTTGTGGGTGTTGTGATCCTTTCTTCATGTTTTTTTGAATGCATTTTGTTTCTTTTATAAACTAAGTAACCTTTTCTGCAGGTAATATGAAGGCCTCAAGAATTTCATTCTTATTATGTCCTTTTCCTTACGAAACGGCATAGTCACAATAGGTTAAAATGAAGGCTGAAATGAAACAGAGAACACAAGGTTGTAACAATGAGATATGAAACTTATTTAAATTTAATCTAATGAAACAAATGTACTAATTGCTTTGAATAAAATTGTAACTACATAATTATTACTGTATTACATGATCCAATAAACTACAGTGTCACTCTTACCGTTACTATAGTAGTATCTACCCTGTGGATGTAGAGGCTGGCCCTACATCATAATACAGGATAAATTCATTGTACACCCCCACCTTGTGGGGTAGTTTGGGGGATGGTTTCAAAACCATTGGATCACGATTCAGCACTATCCTGCTTATCTAGTTGTAAACAGCAGCAATATGCTGCAAGTTCCTATACTGTTCCATCTCTCTAAAAGGCTCCATACAGTTTTCTTAAGTGCCCCTGTTGATATAACATTCCTTGTATGCATCAGAAGCTTTTCATCCTCACAATTCTGTCAGTGCCTTCAGTGCTGTTTTTCAGGGGGCAGGACTGATGCACAAAAATCTGTATAACTTGCTCAAGGTCATACAGCAACCTGTGGCAGAAAACAGAATAGAAATACTCTTACAATTATTGTTGCATAGATATAAGTAATTCAATTCCAGTATATGTAAGAGTAAATATTGAAACTGGATAAATTATTCACAGCAAGCGTGTTGTTCTGAATGTTTAACTTCTCTTCTATGTAGGCAATTTTCAGATTGTTATAAATATGTTTATTTTTCCAAAATGCTCAAGCAACATAATCTCATACATAATATTTGCTGAGATAATTTTCTGTATTCACCACTCAGCAGTTACCGGCAACCTGAATTTTTCTGATGGTATGATGTTTTTGAATCTTCTCAGTATTTTGAAGACTATTATGGAATCATTTTTATTTAAGCACAAACATGACCACACATACTTATGAGAATTGAGAAATTTTATAATTTTATTGACATTATTGGAAAAGAAGAACACTTGAATGTACTATCATGAAAAAAGAAGATACCCAATGTCATCATGACCAAATCATGAATTTTACTTGAAGTCACAATTGTTTTTTCTCTAAAATGTGCTGTCTACTGTCCCGAATGCACATATATATTGCAATACTTTGCTATTGCCTGTGACAAAAATACAGTTAATTAGGCACGCTGAAAGGAGAACTTTAGCTACTTTAATATGTATTGCTTCTGTCACAGAATGTTTAAACAGTGGTGGTGAATCAATTTGAAAATTCCAAGTAGCCTGGTTAATATAAATGAAATTAAAAGTCCAAGGCTGCTTGATATGCACTTTTTCAGATGTTGACTAAAATCCTGCTTAAAAAAAAGTCCCGGCCAGACTCAGCCAAAATTAAAAAAAAATCATATTTCAACAAGCCCCCATTTAACTGTCATGAAGGTTTCTGTATTTGCTTTTACATCACGACTGATTACTGAGATATCTGTGTACAAACAGAAGCTCTCCCTTCTATTAGCATGTACCTGATTCATTCACTGACAAAGCATTCCCGTGCTATAAGATCATATACATTTTTGTAAAAATGGTAGAAAGCTGATGAAAGAAATTTCCCCACTGTTGCTTCTGTTGGCTGGAATCCCCCCTCTTGTCCTGCTCCACAGACAACAGGAACTATGGCCCTGGGCTTTAGCTTCCAGGTAGAGAGGAAATATTACAGCAGGTTCTCTGCTAGCTTTGAATCCTGCTTCTGTGGGATCACCCTCAAACAGGGGGGAGAGTTTCAAAATCAGAGGAGACCATGATCAAGCTTTTAAGCTTTTCCTTAGAATAGAGATACTGGAGATTCTTATACTTTTTTTTCCTGTTTGGTGTTTTTTGGTTTTTTTTTAATCTCCAAATTTTGCCTGATTCTGCGGCATTTGCACATGTAAGTTTAAATCCACTTCTGAAAGTCATCATTCAACTGCATCTCATTTCATGTGCAATCTCAGCAATGTGTGTCATTTTCAGAGCATCACTAAACCTGTTGTGGGAAAAACAGATTGAGAGGACCTGAAGAGGTGCCTTTTACTCAGAATGGGATTAAAGAACATGTGACATCCTTAACAGAAATGTATTAAACCTTTTCATGTGTATGGAGACTTCAAACTTTACAAGGGGTAATCTATTCTGAACAGATCTCTATTCTTACTAAAGGGGGTTTTGGATGTCTAACCTGAACTTTTCTTCTTGCAATTGTCCTGTCCACATGGGTGTAGAAAACATTGTATTCCCTTTCAAACAGCTTTTTACTTACTTTGTGCTTCTTACCATTTTTCACTTAATCTTCTCAATCCCCGCTTCCTACAGGTTTCCTAGACCTCTCACCATTTCTATTGCCCTACCTTGCGCTTGCTCTCCCTCTGCCTCTGGATTCTTCCTGCAGTGCCATGCTTGCACAGCGCACTGCTGTCCTGCTGAGGCAAGTCTAGTACTGGGCAGAGCATGATAGTATCACATCAGGCTGTATCGTGATATGAGGGGTGTTTTTGTCTAACAGCATTGCATCATTGACTCGTATTCAGCTTGTGATTCAGTGTCAGCAGACTGTTTTCTGCAGAACAGCTTCCAGACCATTGTTCCTCTTCCAGGTTCTGTGAAATTTATTATGCCTGACTTGGCATATTCCACTTGTCCCTGGGAGATTGCATCCCATCTTTTCTACCCATTTCTCAAGCTTGTCAAGATGAATCTTCCATGTACCAAAAGTCCTTGTTAGTTACTTTCCAGGAACTAACTACCCAAGGACTGCACCCACGGCAGAGCTCTGACAAGTCCCGTTTGGTACATTGTTCCTTTTTAGCTGTGAAACAATGATGTTGTTGTGTATCCCACTAATATTGTTTCCAAGTTTATCTATCCCTTTTATGAGAATGTCCTCTGGGACACACTGGGTAAAACAACATCTGAAACTTCTACTTCTCCCTCATTCACAAAGCCTCCAGGACAGTAAAGCATATTAAAGGAAATTAGGCTGGTCTGACACAACTTATTCCTGACAGCTCCATTTTTGCTACTATACTCATCTGCTTGTTATCCCCAGATGTGAAAGTATGTGAGTGATAAATAATGCAGTGTTGCCAGTTACTTGGCATATTTGTGTGTGCCATTACTCAAGAAAACCAGTTACAGCTTGAACTGGTCAAACATTTTTATGTTTTTAAGATCATAAATATTTATGGAATATATTTTGGGGTAAAAATGTTTCATTTTATAATGAAAACTTGTAGAAAAACACAATTTTACTTAAAGTATTTGTCTCATCTTTTATCCTCCATTTCTCCCCTTCCTTTCTCTATCAGATGAAGACATATGAAAAAAGGAAGCAAAGTTATAAATATTATCAAAAATAAAAACTAAACCAAGTTTGTAGTGTAATTTCTGGGTACTGTGAGTATATTGGGGGAGGTCAATCTCTTTTTGGAGTGTTCCTTCCTGTCACATATATTTAAGAAAACAATTACACTGTAGAAATAGTCCTTCCTTGGAATTGTAAACCGTGCATAGTAATTCATAGTTATATGCATGTATCTAGATCACATTTAAAACAAAAGACAAAATTACTCTCTGCAATCCCCTTTGTCACCCCTTTCCATTATAAAAACAGTATTATGTTTGCATGAGCAAATATTGAAACAATGGGCTATGTCCATGTAATCTTAATTTGGCCTTTCTGAATATGTTTTCAATATTGTCTTTAATCATATGATTGTGCTTTTTTCTTTCATGAAAATCCTGTCGTTCCGTGCAGAATGAATTGTATTCTTATATTTTCCCAAACTGCTATTGCATAGATTGTTCCCCATCCAGTTCTTAAGTTGTCTTAATCCTCCTTTAAAAAAACTCATCCATGACTCAAATGTCTTCTTGTAAACAGTTGTTTTATTCCGGAACCAAAGAAAGGATTTTTATGTCTCTTGCCTACTCCATCTGTTTGCTAAGTACTGCAGTTTAAAAGTATCACTAATGTGGCTGAACATGTATAGGAAATATCCCTATCGAGCCTCAAAGTGTCCTACTACAATACAAATGCTAGTAGAAAACACGTTTGTCTGCTTTTTATTTTTCCCACACAGAGAAAATGATAATGCAGTAAGAGCAGCAGGGTGCGGTCTCTGCCCAGCACACTGGAATCTCCTGTATTTCTTCCCCCACGGGTTGTTTCCGCACTGCCTCCCCTTTCCTACCAGGGCCCAGCAATAACCCCCTGCACAGCAGAGCTCACCCAACAGACACATACAGACCACAGTCCTTGCAGGAAACACCTATTTCCTAAGACTTCACTCAGCTAAGCAACTCCAAAATAAAACCAAAGTTCACAAACTCTGTTTCCTTGCAAACGGTTAATATGAAAGCAGAAAGCATTAAGTGGGTGGGACACAAATACACCTGTGCCGTGTTACTAGACTAGGAACAGCTGCGTTGTGTAACGGAGAGGATAAAAAGCTCTAGGTTAGAGGGAGAGCTTTTGTTCTGGTAGGCTTGGGTTTGTGGTAAAAGGCTTGATCTTTGAATGCCTTTCTATTTCTGTATTGCCTGAATGCACTTGTTTTCCTGAAAGGTAAGTCTTTGAGGGGGTGTTAATTGAATTTAGGGAAGAATTTCAGTGTCCTTTTTTGTTTTGGGTGGGTAGTTACTGATAAGACTGTATATTGAATAGTCATATTTGTGAAATATAAAGTTCTCTTAAAATAGTTGCTAGCTACTCTTTGCTTATTAATACTAGGAACAACAAAATATTATTAATAAACTAGGATACTAAGACATGACTCTAAAAATTTATCTATCTCACTTCATTTTCAAAGTAGGTTCAAGTTGCGTTCTTGCTTTATGATCTGTTTAGATTATAGCCAAGTTTCTAGTGATGAGGAAAAAATCCTCACACATTCCTGCACTTTGCTGATATTAACTTCAAATTTTGCTTCTTTTATAGACTTCTTATACTTTGTTGCTTGCTGCTCAGGTAAAGA
>NW_010551141.1:141122-211068 GCF_000687285.1 Phaethon lepturus | reverse complement strand
ATTCCTGTACTCTCAGTACACAGCAACCTGAATTAAGGCAATATGGATGCTAAGTGTATACAGCACAGCATCTCTGGTCTTGCTCATGTTGTGTGGGCTACCAAACCCTTGTAATAATTGATGGGACAAGTGAAAAAATGTGTGTTCCTTTTTGTTGGGGAAAACAAAAGGACTGAAGAATCAGAAAGGACTGATCTCTGAAAACTAGACAAGGCAGCGTTTTCATGCTGAAAAGGCTGAGGTAGGTTTAGGGGAAGGCCTGAGCACCTGTGACTGTGCTGTAGCTGGCTGGTGGCTGCAGGACCTTTGCATGGTGTTGAGAGTGGGGTTCTTACAGCTGATGTCTAATACAATGCCTAGATGAGTTGGCTTCTCTCATCTGTTTGTTACTGTGTGGTTTGAGGAATCAAGTGCTGGCCCTTCTGTTAAGATGTATCAGACTTACAAAATTTTCCCTGTGTATATATATGATAGTTTTGATTCTGAAATAATTGCATGCCTGTGGCAACGCGATAGATCTGGACAAAGACAAACTTATTTTTTACTATCTGCACGAGGTATGAAGAATACTATCTTCATGTATTATTACCATGCATATAACCTCCCTCTTTCTGTATTATTGAAAGAGTTTTGTTTTCAACTTCAGCCTCTTAATGTTATGTTGATGCAATGGAACATATTTTCTTGTTAGGAATCATTGGTATTTTAAAACTTTTCAAAACACATGTGTATTCCCAAGTCTATAAAGTATTTGCAGATAGATACCAAAAAAAGGAAAATTGTTTTTCAGAAGTTATTCTTTATCTATAAGCTGCCTTTTGTCTTAATTGTTGAATGAAATGGTCCTTCGTAGGGACTTAAAACACTGCCTCTTTTGTGTGTGAAGTTGAATGTAAGTGCTTGTTACTGTTCTCATTGCATTCCTCTTCGTTATGGTGGTCCTTGGTCTATGAAAGTGGCATATGTAAGACCTAACTAAAGCTTCTTCTTTAAACCACTCTTGCCACTTACAAATTATTTGTGAAGTCTTTTTTTAAAAAGCTCTTGTTTCCTAGTGTTTTGGGTGATAAATATTTCTGCTGACTTTTGTTTTACTGTTTTTTCAGAAAACCTGAAATAGTCAAACCTTGCCTTTTGTCACAAGGTGAAAAAAGACATTTTTCATTGACTTAGTTTCCAGGGTGAATTTTCATTTCCCCACGGAAAGCAATTATATTGATTAGCTGTGAAATTTGCAAAATAGTGATGGGTCTGTGACATCTGCTGCAAGAGTTCAGAACATTGCACTGCAAACAGTCTTTATGAAATCTAGTGTATCATCTTCTGTTTTTCTGTGGAGTTGCAACAATTTCTCTTTGGCCTAAGAAGAGATTAATACGGGTTTTCTGATGAAAACCCTGAACAGGAGGCCTCACTCTTGCTGCCAAAGAGCTTGGCTGACTTGCTGAGGATCAATCAACTGTGCTAATTTCTGTAACACCCAACTCAGCCAGTCAGAATGTCTTGAATGAAACCAAGTAAAGGACAAGGAATCTGTCCTTTAGCTTTCCCTCCCCTCACTTCTCATTTGTGAAGTGAGGATAATACTTTTCTAACTTATAGGGTTTTGAGGTAAATGTATACACATCTATTTATGTCCTGATCTGCTTGAACATGTGCAGATGTTCCTGGCTGCATATGCTTACTTGCACATTTATTCTCTGGAGCATACTCCTATGAGGTAGCTACAGTTGAAGTTTAAGAAGCCCATAGCCAAGATGAGCCTTTCTGGACATTTCTACACCTAGCTTTTTTTCCAGTGATACAGCTTCACAAATACAGATACAGCTAAACAGTGCAGCCATTTCGGAACGTATCACTGCAAAGAGTAGGTGGCACTTGTACCAGTCTCTCTGTGCATTGAGAGCCTGGTTTGCGTCAACTAGCAAGAGTAATGTCTGTTTAGTGCAGAACTACCAAACAAATAAGCCTGTGGTTACTCGGAGATGTTCGTTTTGAATCAGATTGTAGCTTATGCAAACCTAATTAGTTCTCAGTATGGAGCAGGTATTTGTTCTGTTAAGTTTATTGTCATTTTGCGGTGAAGGCCCAATAACTGCTTGGTTTGACTGTGTACAAATGGCATTCATTTAATAGAGCGTAACTTGACTGGAATCCTGCCTCATAAGGGTGGCAGAAATAAACTGTAAAATTTTATTGACTCACGAAACAATGGGTCAGAAGCTTGGTGTATGCAAATCAACACCTCTGGCTTGGGAGTCAGCAGAGCTGACTGGCATCAGTTTATGCCAGCTTTCTCATTTTGGTTGTCTGAGACCTCTTTTAACGTGGTAGCTAGAAAATATAAACAAATCCCATCTTTGTTCTTGATCTTGTGAAGATTGCCAATTTATCTGTTTTGCCTGCTAACATTTTTAGGATCTGTTATCCAAACTGTGTCTACTTTCAAGTTGGAACACAGATTGGTCATTCAAGTTTTGCTATTCAGTGGCTTCCATGGGCATTTGGGAATAATTCAAGTGTGTCTCCTTAGGCTTCTGGTTTGGGTGGTTGTGCTGCTTTTCTTGGCGAAAGGAGTAACTTTTCACCCAGTTTGCACTTTCTTTGTACCTCTTAACAATGTGGTTATTCACTAAGATATGCTCTCTGTATTTTCTTTGATCATATTACTCAGTTGATGGTGAATGAAAAACAAAAATGAGTCAAATTGGAAAAGGAAAAATGTTTGATGTTTGCAAAGACATGAAAGTCCAATTTATCAGACAAAAGGCCTACACTTCATCAAAGCAGCTTGTTTTTTCAAGAATTCTCAATGAAAACTTTTTTATTTAAATGAAGAGTTTCATTTTCAAGACCTTTCAATTTCTACTGGAATAATGGTAAATTCCCTTTGAGTCAATGTCATGTGGAATCATGTTGCTAATTGCTTATGAATGTTCTTAGCCATTAAAAAAAGGAAAAAATTAATCTCCAAATTTTAATTTCTTTTTCAGAAAACATTAGACCAATTTTATTCCTCTGGTTATTTCATGGATTCGTTAGAATAGATTTTTGGTAAAATTTGCCTTATTTTACTTATGGTTTGTGGCTTGTGACAAAAATAAGACGCTGTTACAAGCCACCGCATTAGGCAGCAGTACTTATTTCTATTTGTACAAATGGAAACCAAAGGAATAGCAATAACCCTTGAAATGCCTTTTTCTTCCTCATCAGCTACTAGTCATGTTTTATATAAGAAGTTCTCCTACAAATCCAGACTAATGTAAAGATCTCTGAGCTTTAAAAATCTTTCAGTGAGATTCAGGAGTAAACATTGTAGATGCTCTACTGCTTAATAATTTGACTCTTTTAAAATTCAGTTAATATGTCCTTTTCTTTTAAATCTGTTTTGTTTCAACATAAGAGTTCAACGTCTAACACGAGAAATGCAAATACTTAGTAACGAAAGCTTCCTTGGAAGAATTAACAGTTAAATGCTTATATCAGAAGTGGGTTAATGACAAATTCAAAGAACTTCATCATTTAGAAAAACAAATATTAGCAATTTCAGGATAATACTTAACAGGTGATCCTTTTCAGTTCCTGAAAAGTGCTTCCCACAGCTGAATTGAGTTAGTTTCCATAGCGGCATGTTTTTCATGCTCATTCCAATGCATATTGAAGTCAATATATGTGCCCTGATACATGTTCCCCAGGGCTTGTTAAAGTCATTTTTAGAAGAAACAATGTAATAACTTAAACAGTTTTCTTCCAGAAAATATGAACTGATTCCAACACCTATTTAGAAGCTTGAAAAAGCTCTGTACTTTTGAAATATCATCCAAACATGCAAATACTATCTAGTGTTCTGGAGGGAGCTCTCTAACTCTCTTTGTCAGCAACCGACATGAACTTAATATATTAGGCTTTACAGAAGTCTTATTTATTGAGACAAATCAAAGTGCTGCCAGCATGCTCATCTGCCATGGAACTAATTTTTCATGTCATCTGTTGTGTGAACAGGAAATGAAAAAAGCTTTCTTCAGTTATAGATCTGATCTGTGTGTGGAAGAAAATGTATGGGCTAAGCTCTACAGGAAAAATTCACTTGCAAAGGTGTACAAATAGTGCATATACAGATACATACGCTTGCATGTGCCAAGGGTGAACTCCAAGTATTGCGCTTTCCACAGTTGATATCAGAGCAGTGGAGACTGACAACAGAACAGTTTCAAAGCTGAAGTCAGGTTTTACCATACAGAGGTACAGACATATCTTACAGGGAAAAACACAAGTAAATTAATCTTTAGTTTACATGTAAAAATAACATCATTATGGTCTCCTTTCCTATTTAGGTGGAGTAATCTGTAGGTTTATATTTTTTTCATTACAGACAAGGTCTGGATTGCCTCTGTGGTCTCTTTAGTTTATGATGAGCTTGATCATACATATTTGTATCCGATAGCCTCACAGAGGTCAGTTTGCTCAGAACACCAGAGTCTTCCTTCAGTCTCTACAGCTCCAGAATCCATCCTTTGGAGTCCAAGACCTGGCAATTCACCCTGGTTTGTCCCCTAAATTAACGCTGAATTTTATAAAGTATTACATTTTTTTTAATGAACCCTTTCATTTAATGCGATTCATTGCTGTGTTCTCTTGAGACTTCCATTTTACATACCTTTGCAAGGACCCCTGTGGTAACCAGCAGACAGAATGCCACCACTCTGAAAGTGGACCTGGCACACATCTATTCAGTGTGTGATGCTAAACCAGCCCTCTGACATATTGGAACAGAGGGTGCAATTGTACAAGGATTTAATTTGCATAGCAAAAAGGTGTGAAATGTAATGTGACTTATTACAGCAGTGGAAGTGAACTTGGGGTTACTGGAAAGTAAGGTGCCCTCTACTAAAAATATTACTCTTTCTACTTTAATATTCTACCTTTTCTTAAATAGGATAACTTTTAGAGGAGAATAACTACAGAGAATGACATGTGGAAGACTGACCTCAAATTCTGCATATCAGTCTTACTGCCACAGTAATTTGGAGAAAATCACTATTCTCTCCAAAATGCATTTCTTGCAACTTAGATGTATAATCAAGGGAAGTTCACCCTCCTCAAGATATTTATTCTGAAATTTTAGGAAATATTGCATTCAAACCCCGAAGCTTGGAATGTTTTGAAAGCAAGCCTAAAAGTCATAAGAAGGATTTATGAAAATAATGGGTGTAATTAAGTCTGTGCAATGTAGGGTCTTAGTTTGGTAAGACAGCTTTTCCTGCACATCATCTTATAGAGTGAAACTGTACTGTTTAGGACAGCAGTTTTGGGATCGATCAAATTATGAAATTTCTGACTCTTTACCTGACAAGAAAAAAACCCAAGCACGTTGCAACTGGAATGTACTGAATCTTTACGGGCAAGACTAAAGAAAGCTTGAGAAGACAAGAGTTAATTTTGTCTCTTAATACAATACATACATTTTCTGAGATGTATTAGTCTGAAATTACTCAGTAGCTGAAATGGAACAAGAAAAAGGATGTACTTTCATATGTGTAACTAATTAATAAAACTAGTAAAATTGAATATTGGAGGATGCTGAACAGTTAAATGAGTTAAAATTATTAAATTCGTGAAAGACAAGTCAATCAAGGACTTCAAATTAGGAGATAACAACCATAGATCCCAGATTGCTGGACCACTCATGTTGCTATGGCTTTTCCTCATATCAAGTCCACTGAAACCAAAATGCAGCTCTTGCCCTTGATCTTTTTCCTATAATGCATTTGATTTAACACTTAACTAGTTATGAGTCATATTGTGTTGCAAAGTTGACTGCTATTTCATATTATCATATTGTCTAACAACTTGCCATGGAAAAGCTTGCAACTACTTTTACTTTAAGTGAGATTTTAAACTTATGAAATGAGTGAAGAAATAGCTGTACATGTCCTAATAATGAGAAAATAACTGTGGTTTCAAAATGACACATCAGTTACTGCATTAGAGTTGGAAGCTTCACTTTATTCCATGCCTGACTTCTGAGGATTCAGCCTATATGGAATATGCAATAGCCCTTGAGGTGTTGTGCTGGTTTGTTTTTTTTAGTATTTGGAGTATTATGAGTACATTTATGTAATATATCAAAGGAAACCTCTAAAACATCATCTTGGTACATTCAAGCTTGGGTCTTTCCCTTCCCTCTAGGAGTACACTGTTATATTTTGAAAGACACTTTGGTGCTACTGCATTGTTTTTTTTAAGGAGCAGATTTCAGTGAATGTGAGGGGCAATAGTTCAGTTGCCCAGTGATGGGAGACAATATTTGCTATTAAGTTTGAGCATCTAGTGGCCAACCATTATGATGCCTTAGGGAGGAATTTTGGCACTCAAGCTGGTTTGTAAATCTAAAAGTCACAGAAGACTCAGAAAGGAATAAAGACTGAGTCTATATTGGACAGTTTCTTCCTTTTTTCTCTTCCTTCTACTGTCTCAGTCCCTCTTGTGGTAACAAATGCAACTACTCTAGAGGTGACACATTGTTTTGGGCACTTTAATAATCACTTTGTCTAAGCAAAGTACTTATCTGTATAAAGATACCCCAGTATTTAATGATGATGATCAGCTATGTACTCAGAATCTCCCCTTATGACTCAACAAAGTCATTCTTCCAGGGAGGGTCTAGAATTTTATTTTTGTGTTTTGTTCTAAGTTTGCAAACCAAAGGAAAGAATTTTCCTGTGATAAGTTACTCTCAGACTGTGTGCCATAAAGAAATCAAATTAAGTGTCAGTATGAAAATAAAACCGTTATTTTTTATTCAAGTGCTCCAATAATCTTTCTAATGGAAATAAAAATAAACCCTTGTGACAAGGTACCAAACGGGACAGGAGCTGTACCTATTGGAGAGAACCTGAAATATAATGCCATCTCCAGGCAGACTCAGTTTTGATAGTACTCTGTAATTCTGAATGCACCTTTATACGTTCTTCTGTTAATACTCTTTCTTTCCTGCCTTCCCACTCTAAACTTGATTAATATTAATCAGCACAACTCAAAATTAAAAAAAAAAAAAAAAAAAACAAAAACCCACCCACTCACCCAACAACAGCCAAAGAAAACAAAACGTTTGTTCTGCTCTGGGATTTTTTACATAGAAATGTGGAAAGGCAAGAAGTCTGAGAAGCAAAGAGCAGGGAGAGGGAAGATTAATGTCTGGCTTTTGTTTTATTTGTCCTCTTTGGTCACTGAACAGTCCTCTTAAGTTGTGAGAAGTGATTACCAAATGCTTCTTCATTTCACATATTACTTACTATTAACACAGAGCAACTGCAGTCATATTTATTTCATAGATGTTTCCCAGCATTTGCGGAGTAATCTACAGCAACAGGTCTCTCTATGAGATTTTTGGGGCTAGAGTCCTACAAAAGGGCTGTCAGAGCATATGATGAATCTGTTTCTCCATAAACTTTCAGTTATATTTTAGTTCATAATTATTCAAAATAATAAAAAAGACAATAACATAATCTTAAAGGATGAAAAAATAAACAACAAAATTGAATGTAGTATTTCCACATGGGAAAAACTGTTATTTTGCATAAGTTTGCAGGAAACATGAGTAAAATCTGGATGCATATATTTCAGCTCATGCTTTATGATGATATATTGACCTCTGTTTCCAAATATAACACACTATCACAGCCGTTAAATAAAATCTGTTCTCTGAGAACCTTTGTGTTATACAGTAATGTCTATCAACTTCACCTACTCTCTCTTTCTTCTCTTTGCAATCATATTTTGTGGCACTTAGAGAAATGTTTTGATATCTGTGACTGAAAACTGAAGTGTTGCATAAACATGATCTATCACCATTTTACAGCCTGTAAAAGGCTGCAATGGAGAAAACTTCATGTCCTGCAGTCTGGGAAAGAGACAGTGCCTTGCAGTGCTCTGTGGACCACATTGCTCTCCAATTGTTTGGGTTAGGGTAAGAAGTAGAGACTAAGATTAAATGTTGAAAATATCTTTGAATGTTGATAAACTTGCTGCATTAATTAACCTATAACCACAGTAAACTATTCCAAATGTCAGAACAGGGGTATCAGAAGTGATGTCATAAGAAGTACACACTCAACATTAACAGTTCAATGAGAGTTACAGTTGTTCTACAAGCCTGCTAGTCACTGGCCTGTAAGACAAAAAAGAGAAAAGATGATAAACCAGTAAGAAATCTGCCGCCAATTTCATGGTCTGTACCATATGGGTGTGCTTTGTATGCTAATTAGGACCAAGTGGATGTGAACACTTCACTGAATGCCTTCTAAATAAGGAACAAGGATACCAGAGAATCCTGTTTGGCTCAAAGTTGTTAATTTTGCAGTCTAAACTAGTATAACATAATACTGAACCTTTGCTCATATGAATTTTCCAAATTTAAAATGAATGATCCCACTGTGCTGTCAGAGGTGTGGCAGGACTGAAGCCAAATGCATTATGTATAAGAGGTTCACTTGTGTTTACTTCTTGATTACTATCAAGAAAAATTGCTGTCATTTTCTTTACTAAAGCAAAAAACCAGCTATTAACCAACCTAGCTGCTCAAATTGGACACCTAAAATATAACTAAAATATATAACTTATAATTGCTCTCAGAGGGGGTGTCCCAGTTTCTGCCAGGGTAGAGTTAATTTTCTTCACAGAAGCCAGTGAGAGACTGTGTTTTGGATTTGGGATGAGAGAATGTTGATAACACACTGCTGTTTTGAGTTGTTGCTAAACAGTCAAGGACAGTCCAGCTTCTGGTGCGGGCCCGCCAGTGCGGAGGCTGGGGGTGCACGGGAAGCTGGAAGGGGACACAGCCAGGACAGCTGACCCAGGCTGGCCGAAGAGATATTCCATACCATATAACGTCATGCTCACTATATAAAGCTGAGATGAAGAAGGAAGGGGTGGAGGGATGTTTGGAGTGATGGTGTCTGTCTTCCCAAGAAACCATTACGTGTGGTGCAGCCCTGCTTCCCTGGCGATGGCTGAACCCCTGCCTGCCAATGGGGAGTGGGGAATGGATTCCTTGTTCTGCTCTGCCTGCATGCGCGGCTTTTGCTTTACTTAATAAAATGTCTTTATCTCAAACTATGAATTTTCTCACTTTTACTCTTCTGATTGTCTCCCCTGTCCCACTGTGGGGGAGCGAGTGAGCGGCTGTGTGATGCTTAGTTGCCGCCTGGGGCTAAACCACGATGGGGGAAAATATCAAAATTAAAAAAACTGAAATATATCTCTATTCCTGAACAGTGCAAATAAGTGCATTTCCTGTGATGAATATAATGAACTTCTGTATTTCTGTAGCTTGCTTCATAAATTGGTCTAGAAATGCTTAAATCATGAATTTTCTTAGAAATTTAAGACTATGCTATATTCCTTCACAGAGCACTAGTCTGGTCTCCCAGACGCATAATCACTAAATTATCCACAGTGTTTCTGGAGAGTGAGCAGCATATCATGACAGTTGTAGTTCACAGTTAGGGTGTATTCTGTTTTCCCTGTATTGGACCCAACCTTATCTTCACATGTCATATGACTATTGGCTATGTTAGGCTGTCAATCACCACTTTGTCACACAAACGTCCCTGCTTTTGCAGGAGTAAGTGTTCTGTGTATGTCAGTCTAACAGGATCACCTTTGAACTAAAGTAGAGAGAGAGGGTCTAGAACCACTGCAATAAAAGATAAGTTTTTGTCACAAAAAGTTTCTTACCATACTGTCTACCCCAACCAAACTAAATCTTCTGTGACAGTTTGGAGGAAGTGTTTACTATTACAAGAGAGAGAACCATGAGGGTCTGAAGATGGGGAATATATCAAGTAGAAGCCATTTAATTTCGGTTTTGACTCAACATACGCATTTCCTCTCTCCAGAGTTACAGAATCTCTGGTACTTAGGATTATAAGAGATATATAGTACCAAAACAGAGATACTCTCAATATAAGAAGATAAAAAACTTGCATTGAGTTGGTGAATACTGATGCAGTGACACTTTCCTCCCTTTTTGAACTGCATTTTCAGCTTTCATTTTTCAGTCTTGTTTTGGTATCGCAGCAATACTTCTTGAAAGACCCTGGGGTCAAACAGACCCAATCTCTTTAAATCTGAATGAAAGTTAATGAATGGTTGTGTCTGCTGATGTGATAAGGCATTCTGTTCCCAAAACTTGTACAGAAACTACTGTATTGTTTCCTTTTTCTCATGTGTTCAAAGAAAAAAAAAAAAGCTTGCACTTTTTCCTGCTCCTGTATACAAGAGATCCTCCTTGCCAAACAGGCCTGCTCTGGGCCCAGTGTTGCTCTGACCTTTACAGATTTATTAACGTGTCAGACTCAGGTAATTCAAGGACTGCTGCTGGAAATAATATCTTAATAGAAGTAGACAAGTATTAAGGAAGAAAAAAACCTCCCTTCGATTGTGGGAGATCATTTGAGTTTATCTCAAACCTGAGAAAGGGATTGTTTGTCCAAAATCATGTTTGCTTTTTACCAGCCTGCTAATACCTCCCTTTTACCAGTTGTGCCAATAAATATTACCTGCAAATCTATTCCATTCTGTCCTTTAATCACGAGTAGCTACAACCCTACAACTACACAATGTACTAGCACAACAGCATAATGGAGAAAAGACACATCTATTTTTGAATTAGACTCAAGGCCTGGGGTGCTTTGGCTGTTCTGATGTTTTATTAGTCTATGATATATTTCAAATCATGATGAAAGAGGTGGCAGTCAAAATTTAAACTCTGCTAGGATTTCTCACCTCCATGTCCCTGAATGCAATTTGCAACAGAATACCCTGAAATTATATTCTTGTTAACTGATTTTTTTGCTTGAAGGCAGTGGTGATTTTTGTTCTTGTTTAATATTCTAAATTGTTTTCAGTATTCTAAGCATGGCATGCTGACTTTTGAAGTGTTAAACAAGTAAATATAATGGATGTAGGTGGTTGAGTGATTGTTTGTTTTGGAAATACTGCAAGTTTAACTCTTTTTAAGGAAAGAGGAAAAAGAGGGATAATACAACACAACATTGACAATGTTCACTGTAGCCTGGTTGAGGGAACTGAGTAAATATTTCTTTTTGCATGTTAATTTCAGTGTGTACTTGGATATTATTTTCATGAAATGTCAAACTAAATCAAATATCTGTCCAAAGAGATGGGTGAAAACCCCTGCATTTAGTTATTTAGGTACCCTTTTGTGGATAATTGCATGACATTTGAAGGTTAGATTTCATGTTTAGAGATGATGCTACAAATAATGATGGGGAAGGAACAGTGTGGGTGAAACGTAGATGCATAACAACTCTAGAAATGCAGCTTGGCAGCTAGCAGGTAGAAAATGAGCATTGATGCTGACAGCTGGAGGACAGTACCATAAATGAAACGAGGTGGCACATAACAAATCTGGCATCATAATGCAGATAATTGAAAAAAATCTGGGTGTTTCTGTAGAGTTTTTTTCAGCCCAACATGGAGGTACAGAAAAAAAAGTACTAGAAACATTGGGGAGAGTGCCATACAAATGGAAACTTAATGACGATGGGTTTTGACATTCCATATTATTCTCTCAACAATTAAACAAAGAAAGAGAAAACATGCATATTTTCAGGCATTGTGCCACTGTTGAAAATAAGGCAGCTTTCACTAGCATTTCTACTCGGTTAAAATTCACATGTCAGCATCTGACCTCAGAGCTGCTGAAACATGAAGCATCTGAAGAGCGTGTCCATCCCATTTCTCACACTCAGTAGTGCTTTGTAATATAACATGTTCAGCTATGGCCAGTCAATCTTACGGGATATACTGCAGCACAAGAAGTTACATTGCAAATCATGAAAGAATGTTGGAAAATGTCGGGTTTTAACTACTCATTTTAAAGAGGCGTTTGATCAACTTTAGTAAATAGTTAGACAATTTCCATTGGAATAATCCTCCAAACTTAAAACTGGGTAAAATCTATGGTTATTAGAGATGGTGGATTTCCTGCAAACTCTATGCAGAAGAGTAGCAGGTAATTATATCTTGGTGTTCAAAGCTGCATTATTCCACAATTCTTCAGCAAAGTAATGTTCTGCTGTTTCTGTGTAGCCTTAGTAAATGACAACTCTCTCGTTTGTAGCAGCTCTGCCTGCATGCCTTGGAGCCAGGCAGGAGAGGGTCAGCCTTGCCTGTAGCCACTTTCTCTCCCCTTCTTCATGCGACCTGGTACTCACAGAAAGCAGAAAAAGAAAGTACATACGGTTTACTGTTCTCAGTCTTTTCTCAAATCTTATGTTGGAACATAGTGGATAAGCTCGCGAGACTCCTTATGGACTGCTTAAATGTAACATTCAGCTGAGAATCTAAAGTAAACACGTGTGAAACTGTAGTCCCTTTTGCATGAAGGGAATAATGGACTGTAAGAGGAATTGTAAACTGCATAATGCCTGCTGAGCTGGACATACACCATCCAGTAAGGAAGCAGTAGTGAATGTAATGTTTTCCCTAATTAACTGTAATTGTTACAATGCAATATGCATCTCAACATTCACACATCTTGATTAGTTACATGAATTGCTCAGTATTTTATAATGGATGTATGGAGGAGAATATACATGTACGTGATCTCCCACCAGGGTACCTGAGTACCTTTCAGGATATATAATATAATGTTATTTAATGTTTGTTACAATGCTTCGATCTTTTCCTCTAAGAGGCAGCAGCAAATCAAGTGGAGTATTTTTGTTTTGAAATTATAGGTGTTCTTGTGATTTGTTTTTGTTTATAAGATCTTTCACTTTGTAGAGGTTAGAGAACTTGTGATTAGTGAAATTGCATTGCACCTGAGGCAGGTGATTCTTAATTTCCGAAGCAGTTCATTCACCATACTTGGTCTTGCCTCATGAGAAGCCGTGTTCATTGTTACAGAGCATTTAATTTTCGGTGGGTAAGGGACAATTTCTAGGCATTATAGTAAAACTCCGTTATACTTAAGGGTTCCTAAAATCTCAAATGCTTCCTTATCTAAGCATAATTGTAACAACGTTTGAATTAACTAAGCTTTTTTATTTGTCTGTTAAAGACTTCATCATTCTCTCATGCAAGTTTTATGTAAAATCTGTTATTTCTCTGGCTTTGACTTTTGGTTCTTTGAATCTCTGTGGTGTGAATCCTATGAATTTTCCATGCGAGACACTTAATTTTGGAGTTACCATAGTTTTTAAGGCAATGCCACAGATGCCTTGGGCACAGCCCACTCCCATGAAAATACTAGGCTCATGGGCTGATCTAATTGCCCACAACTCTGTTTCCTCTGGTACAGAATGTGCACTGGGTTCTTGAGAGGATCACTAACACCATGCTGACAGGGCCCACACATGTAATAGCAGAGGAAACGACGAGTGGAAAACTGGAAATAATAAGGGCGTGCGTGACAGACAAGATGATAATAGAAGACAATAAAAGTAGTGAAAAGGAGGGAGGGGATTAAATGATCAGGTGTTTCAATTGCTTGCTTTCTGTAACTGGACAGAAGGATCCCTACTTGCCTGCTGGAGTTGTGTTTTCAGAATGTACTTAATCAGAATGGTTGCAAACAAAATAAATAGAAAGGTGTGATCTCTTACACGATTGTCCACTTTTGCTATCCTTCCATAGCTTATTTTTGGTAGTTCTGAGTCTTGTGGATTTCTCTCGTAAGTCTTTACGAAATACTTACCCAAAAACATGATCTATATTTATACTTTTTACTATTTTTTGATATGAAATTTAATAGCTAGAGTTTTGGATATTTGTCTGCATCTTAAAAATTTCTTTTAACATAAGCTAATCAGATTCCTGGATAGAAATAAGGTCAGGATTTACTGCATCTCACCTATCACAAATTTCCTTGGAATACTATAATAGCTGCCAGCTATGCTATTAACTAACAGTTCTCAGCCCTGTATTTGTTAACTTTGCATTATCAGTGCCAGTCTCAAACTGCAAACAGTTCATTAACATAGTCCTCCATTTGCACAAAAAAATCCCCTTGGAAGCAAAAAAGCTGCTGCTACTACTTAGTTCAGACTGACCAAACCATCTGTCTACAGAATGCCTCCTGATGGAAATGTTCCTTCAATCTTACATTGCTAGAATTATCACGGTTTCATCTGATTTAATTAATAACTAAAGGAAAACAAAACCAAACCACCAAAAAAACAAACCACAATAAAAACAACACAAAACAAAAACCCCACAAATGAGATTACCTGTGATGTTACTCACTTATTTCTTCATTCTGACTCAAGGCTAAGCCAGATTGTTAGAAATACACTTAGAAGTCAAGTGACTAAGAGGTGAATAAATGGTGCGCTTATCAAATCGCCTGTATCTTAGTGATAGATTAAATGTAAGGAGAAGAAAATGTAGTGACTAAAAGGGAATTCCTGATGACAGAGCACCACTTTTATACAGTTGAGGAAGACCATTCCTCCAGCAAGACTTTGCAATGCAGCAATCTTTTAATGCACACAGTGCACACTAGGGGGAAATGGCTTGCCAAGAGAGTGATTCCAATTTAAAATCAACAATGGTTTCTTATGCCTGAAGAATTATCTTTCCTTCAGAGTGACTCTTTGGGGCTGCCTTAATAGTCTTTACATTCAGTACTGCTGCCATAAGGTCACTGAGGGAAGGGGAGAGAAAAAAATTCCTTCAAGCAAGCATAAGAAGAAATAACAGGAAAGCTGTAGAGAGGGTTGTGAGAAAATGTTCTAACTGTGCAAAACCCATAGTTGTGACAAAATGGCCTAAATTCAACCTTTTATCATAAAGAACTATTTACAGTGCTTACTCTGAGCTAAGGAACTAGTATAGAGGGTAGGATCCTCAAGCGACATAACTTGTTGCGACTCCACTGACAGTGATTTGTATCAGTTAAAAGTTCAGCTCCTGAAGCTTAAAATGGGTAAACAGTGGGAAATAAACATATCGCGTAGATTCACTATGTCAGAAACTGTAGTTTTTATTTGATAGACAACTAAGTGATGCTTTAAAATACTAATTTAAATGAAAATCAGGATCACAATTATGCATATTTAATCTAACTCTATCATGTCCTTTGAAGCAAAGAAAACTCTCCCATTAATTTCTAGGGTAAAAATGAGTGGTTTCATTTATCTAAAAAAAATGCGTAAAAATAATAACATTATCATACTGGAAAAACAGTCTTAAAGTACACAATGTTCAGACTTCTGAGAGGATAAGATCAACAAATTGTTTTCAGGTCTCTGTTTCTTTATCGGAACCAGTGTAAATTCCACTTGTCTCTCACATACTTGTATATGCAGTTCATTATGTCCAAGTATTACAACAGGAAATACTTGTCGAGTGTCTCTCTGTACACTTATGTCTACACCTAATTATTGAAAATAAAACACTACAGAATATTATACTTAAGACTATGTTGAGTTTAGAATAAATCAAGCCTTTTGTTCACTTAGAATAGTTGTGAGACTGACATTGTTACTTGAATATTATTTCATATTTGCTGTAGGCTACTAGAAGGTTTACTCCTGTAACTGAACAGAAACTGTTAAACCTAAAATAGTGAGGGGGGGGAAAAATAGTCTTATTTTCCTCATATTATAGTTGTTTTGTCGAGTTTCTTTTGAAATATTACTGTATACAGTATCACAATTATGTAAAAATGTACCTTAAAAGAAATACAGCCATACAGTGATAGCATGGCATGGTGCAAATCTTAAAATGGTGAAGGAGTTATTTCATGAACAGCTCGCTGCAGGTTTGCTCCTACCTTTCAGATTTGTGCGTACAAAAAAAAGTCATAATGTAAAGGGACAGTTGTTACATATGAAAAGCTTTTTTCCCAACTCTTTAAATGGGAAGTGGAGGGATAGGAATAGAAGTAAAGAGTGAGCATTAAAATGTGTTACAAATTACCTTATGCTGAAAGAAGCAGAATTCTTCCAAATATGGGACTGGGAGTCAGATTCAAAATTCTCCTAAATCATGTTCAGAACTAGCTTTTTTGTTCAAAAGGACACTCTAAGTATGAAAGATACTGTTTAGAAACATGCGTAGCCCTAAAGCTGTGAGATAAGGAAGGATCGTGATGTCTTAAACATTAATGAAAATAATTTTAAATATTATAGTTCTATAGGTAGAACATTAGAGTAAAAAGGACTCTCGATTTTATTCCTTCATGTTTGTTTCCTGTACTCAAAATTAGGATGATTTGTTTTGTACATTTTCCCACATCTAAAGATGCCAAATGAGGTAGGTGGTGCTGCACCAGGAATGATGTCAAACATGAAATACTCAAAATATCATGGGACAGTTGGTTGCTTCAGATTCAGTTTTTTCTGATATGTAAACAAATGGCATCCTTATTCAACAGATCTTTCCTTCAGTGAAATTTATCTTTTACAGAAGTAGAAAGTTCATATAGCACTTAGGTTCTATATAAATCTCATTTCCAGGGTGGAAGGTGAAAGATATGTCTCCTGTATATCTCTTCAGGAAAGGCAAAGTTCACATCTGAGCATTGCCAACATCACACCTCTTGACAATAAGAGGAGCAAAATATCAATATACAAGGAAGAGGTATCTAGAGTCTAGTCTATCTTATGAATTATCAACACAGTTTTAAGTATTTTTTGTGTTTGTGGGGTGTTTAATTATTTCAGTCTGCATTTATTGAATTCAGTGTTAAATTTCCACCAATTTCAGTCTCACAAATGGGTTTAAAATTCCAGTCACTAGTAAGCTGAGCACATTTTATGTTTCAGGAGTAATATAGAAGGAAGAGATCAGCAGATGATATACACTTCAAACAGAATATGCTATGACATTTTGCAAACAAATAGGAATTATTAATCTTTTTCTAGTGTGCTATGTTAGTTATAAATTATGGTTGAAGATAAAACATTATTTTTCCGTTTTTCTAAGTCTCTGAAAATGGCATGATATTTAAACAAGCTAGATCTTTTTACTCGCCTTCATGTTAAGTGTTTATTTCTACAAAGGTGTGAATTGATTTTTCCATGTGCATAGACTTCGGAAGTAAGAGACTTATTGGAGAATGTCAGAGCACAGTACTGGGTCTGTTTAAAAATTTTCAAAAGAAATCTGTAATTGAAAAGGTGTAAGAACTGTCAATTTTCCTGTAGCACTTGAGGGTAGAACTATAGTGTGACTCGCAAATGGAGATGGAAACCAGGATTTTCCTTTTTTACAAGTTTTGGTGAAAAAAGTATGGCTAAGTAGTAACAATAAAACAAGCTCATTTCTGGAACATAAAAACATTGCTGGAATATTCAACTTATTTTGCTGTTGTTTAGTGAGGTGTTGCTTGCTTTCCTACTGAGCACATTGTGTTCAATCCATAATGCAAATAAATTCAGTTCCAATTCATTTCATCTCCATGTTTTACTTATTTGTATCCCACAGAGCCATTCTTCTGATGCCAGATATCTGCTCACTTTACTACTTGTTTTGGTTTGTTTATTCATTGCCCTGCTATACAACCAAGAAATACATTCTATCTGTCAATAAGGTATATTTGAATACACGGCTATTTTTCCAGAATAATAATGGTCAACTGCTATTAAAACTAGCAAGATGACTGTCTCACATAATTTGCACAGTTTTATTGACACACTCATTAATTCTGACCTTTTATTACAGCTTTGCAAATCAGATGATGTTAAAATGTAAAAATGCCAATTTAAAAATCTCTCCAGGTTATCCACATTTACACTACACATAGACGGATAGTATACTTATCTTTCACTCTTTGTCACATAAAACAAGCATCTTTTTTAGAAATTTCTCTCAAAGCTATGAGTATAGATGCATGCTAGGATTGCTTTCGAAGTCAGCTAAGATCTGTAACACTGTGGTGAATTTATATTTAGTATTGATATATTCTTTCACTGGTGACCAAGTAGGATCTGTCAAACATCTACACAAATTTCACTAAGTTCTGAATCTGAATCTTCCCAACACTATTGAATGTCAGAAACCTCTAAGCATTTCCCTGCTCTTTTCAGTAAGTCTTTCTCTTTTCAATGGAGTGCTACAGAGGAATGGTTTGTATAATTCCTTTATGTTCCTCCAGCTGCTGATGTTAAAAACCATTAGTTATTGGTTGCAGATAGTTATACCTTTGAGTAACACTAGAGCTAGGGAATTGTTGACCTCCTCACAGACAATTTCCTTTTGCTCCAAGTTTATTCTATTCAAAAATCTAGTATTTTTAAGCCATATGCTTTCAGGACATTTAGGTGGTTTTTTTATGTACTTCCAGAATTCATATGCAGACCTCAGATTAGATACTGAACATTTAATTTAAGGGTGCATCTGGCTATATAAACATGTACACTGAAGTTGAGGATTCTCATGAAGTAGTCTAATGTCAGCCTAAAGTGCGTTTTCTCCCACACTAGGATTTTCTCTCAGACTTTAGCTCTCCGTTAATCAGTGTCTCTACCAGAACCTCTTTAGCTTACAAAGTAAAGTATGTAGTTAAGTCCTTGTAGAACACTGTGTTGAATAAGAAATGATAAAGAGTAGGTATTTATTCGTGACACTTAGAATCCTATTCTGAAGAGGAGGTAGAACATTTTTTATCACATCAGCAATCATAAATCCCAAAAGCCTTCTATGCTTGCTTTTAGTGTTTAATTTCCAGAAACAGATTTTATTTACCTGAATGCCAGTTAAAAGTAAATTCTTGAGTCACAAAGTGAATGCACAGTATAAATGGAATGTGATAGGCTTTCTAAAACCTCTCAACAAGACCCTAGTGCATGGGCAGTTAAATCAGCCAGGTTGCAGTGAGACCAAACGCCTTACAGCCAGAACCTTACACACAGAATTACTTAGTCTGATTCTGATAAGAAAAAATTAAATGTAAGTGCTGTACCTAGCTAGTGAATGCTGCAGTAGCCTGAATTTTCTAATCATGACGTCTCAAAGAGCTGTGGCTGGAAAACAAAAAGAAAAAACCCCACCAAAAAACAGAGGAGGAAGTCTTAACATATTCCATGGTTTCTAACCCTTCCTCTTTAATCTCTCACTAGCCTCTTTTTGCTATGACTACCTGAAATATTGAAAAACCCCAGTGGTTTCTCTAGATTTTTCTTCTGTTTCTGAGAATGACACCCAGTTAGTACCTCACGTTAAAGGAGGAACAGAAGTGGAATATCGAAATCACAATGTAATATTCACACTTATTTCACACACTTAAACATTACAATAAAAAATTATTCAACTTAGAAACAAATCTACCCAAAGAAAACATAATATCTTTTTAGGCATGGCCATTAAGAAATGTGTTTTCCTTTGAAATGCTTTTGGATTGACTTTCATTACACACATCTGTGGCTAGAGGCCAAGAAAATTGATAGACTTTTTTAAACAGTGTAAACAAAGTTGAAAAATTTGTTCAATACCTTGCAAAACCCAAACTTTGTCAGCAGAGATAAAGAATTTATTTCCTCATCAATGTAACCGTCCTCTAAAATAATTCACTGAAATCTAAAAAGCCAATGATTTCAAAGAAAATTCTTTATTAATGCATAGGTAATACATTAAGGATACATGCTCTTACATGGGAATAGCTAGACATAGAATTAAATGTCAGAATCTTTTCTTTTGTACTGTGTTTAGGTCTACTTGTTATAGTCTTTGTCTCTATTTTCATGGACAGCAGTAGATATGGGATTAGGTCCATAGAAAAGATTTCTCGTAAACTAAGGGAATTTGCCCTACCTCTTTGAATTCTGAAATATAGGGTATACTAGCCCCTGGGAAGTCTCAGTTAAATGGTAATAGCATAACAGAAATTTGCTGAGCCAACATTATTTTTAAAAAGTAAACTTTTCAATTTACACAGGTCCCTGCATGAGTCCTGAGAGTCTCTGAAACATAGAAGTTTATTCTTAATAATGGTCTAATTTCTCTAGAAAAATTAAAAGCCCTGTAAAAGTTCAGTAATTATACAATCAATATATTTGTCTGAAAAGTTAAGAAATTAACACGGACAAGTTTATCCAGCTAAAAAGGATAAATTATTCTTGAAGCAAGCAGGAAGCAGATGGGCACTTGATTAGCTTTACAAAATGTTATTCCCATGGACTTCAACAAGCTGCAGCAAATTAAGCTTCGACTAACTGAGTTGTTAGGTGTCCACAAGCCAGTAGAGAGAGTGCTTAAGTTTGTTCCCATCCCAGAGAATGACATGGTAAAATGTCAAAAGGTAAAATATTGCATTGACTCAGTAAAATAATAAAAGATATGATATAAATACTATTTTTTTCTATTTGTTTGGAAAAAATAAGGCAGGCAGATGGGAGAAGAGAGGTACAGAAATTAGAGAATTAAGTTCATAACCATGAGTAATATTGTATTTAGATTATGCTTGCATTAGCTATTGTCCATCTGTAATATAGGAAATGTTATCTTCAAAAAGATATCAAGATCTTAAGTGTGTCAAGGAAGGACTAAAACATTATGGGCTAAATTGATAAAAAATTCCAGGGAACTAAGATTTAATGAACTAATTGGTTTTGTTAAATGGACAATTGAAATTGTAGAGGAAAAATTTGAAATAAACATGTTCCCAATTATATTGATAAATCATGGTCATTGAACTAAAGCTAGGAAAGGAATAATTTAATCTGGGTATTAGAAAGTGACTAGTAATCAAAGGATACGGCAAAGATTTTAAACACAGTGCATGATTCTATCAGTGGTCTTAAACATGTTTTAGTGTCTATACATTGGAAATACAGTATCACTAATGATACGATTAGCAATACCATCAATGTTTTATTAGGTGCTTGAAAGAGGTTATAATAACATGGTATTAAAAGTTCTGTTGAAATTGTTGTCTGGGGATAGATATTCACTTCATGCAGCTCCAATATTATGAAGCAAATAGAGATTGACCATACTTCTATTCTTCTGAATCCCCCTAGCATAACATACCCTTCAGCGACTATAGAGATAGTATAGTTTTGCTTTCCAGTGCTGCTTTTTTATGCATAGACTCCTATATGACTCTCTAACAAAATAGCAAAAGACAGTCTAAATATGTAAAATGTCAATAAGATCTGAATGATATCTTCACCTTGTGGATTATATCTTCAGCCACTGTCACTGCAAAGTAATTTTTTATTGAGAAGCTTCTATGGAGTCTAATAAAACCTGCATAAAATTTTAAGCTGTAACAATTTCAATTTCCCTTCTCTGGCAGATTGATGAAGACAATTTTTCATCCTTTCGTAGGTATCTTCCTTAAATTCTTCCTGAATATATGTATAAAGATATTCTCTTTTTGAAGATCAAATAGAACTATTTGCATTAAAAAATTAGTAGAAAGTATAGGTGAAAACAATTTCTCATGCACAGTCTCAAGCATTTCATTCTTTACAGCTGAAGTCATGATCAAACTATGACAAGTGGAGTTGCTGTGTCTAGGGTTTCACATGTAATGTATCTAATATCTGATCTATTCAGTGCCTTTTTTTATTATACTAGTCTGTCGGAGAGATACCAATCTATGAAAGTTGTCCTGTATTCTCCCAACAATGATCTTAACAAAAGTCATAGTCCACATGATTTAATGTATTTCATTAGCTATTTGAGAATAATTCATTGAGCTTGATATGCAAATATAGAAGACTAATATTGTATATGGTGGGGAATAATCTGGGTTTTTAGCTTTTTCAGTGGTAGCTCAGAATAGAACCGCATGTCTAGACTCGGTTCATTAGAAGAAAACGTAATGCTGTAAGCCCATAGCAGAGGGCTGACCATCGGTTCAGCCGGGAATTTTGTCCACTGATTTCAGTGAGGGCAGGCTCCCATGTCAAGTGTGGGGTTTTTTGTGTTTTTGTTTTTGTTTGTTTTTTTTAATGTCAGTGCTTTCATATTCTTCCTGAAATTCAGTTAGATCCCTCTTGGGAGCCAGTCTGTATGAGGCTGATCACTTTCAAACAAGCTGAGATAAAAAGATGTTTTGAAACTAAAACTTCATCCATGTGGCCAGCATGGCAAACCGGGCATTTCCATCCCAAGGAATCACGGATGATTATCCCACCATAAGGCTAACTTCCTGAATAAATTTATCAAAACACACGTAAAATAAGACAAAGCTTAGAAAGATTAGACAGCTCACTCTGGCTCAGCCATCATAACTCAATAATCCTGAAGTTCAAAGGCAGCATTATGTTAATGCAAAAATAAACTACTTTCTGATCAAATACAATGTCCCACCCACTTAAGCTCATCTAGTTTCAGGCAGGAGAATGGGTGTTACTCTTGTATATAGCAAAGTAAATTTAAAAAATACTTTAAATACTCTTTTATTACTTCACTACAGGTGCAATAAATATATATTTTTCTGTTGTCTTGCAGCTGTGCAAGTTCATAGAATAGAATGAAATTAAAGATGCTACGATAGGGACAGTTCTCGGGACATTCTCTAGTATGTACTCCTGCACTGTGCAAGGTCGCAAAAGCTAACAGATATCAGACTCACTTGAGGGACAGCATTTCTAACAATAGAGGTAATACAACCAATGTAGGTAATCTGAGATTTTTTTTCAGCTTATTTATGTTGATTAAAGTTTGTGCAGCTTCCATCAGTTTAAATCATTTGGATCTCTTTCCCAATATCTACATTTTAAATACATTTTTTCACACCTCCACACTGCCTGTTTAAAAATTTTTTTTGAGAAGAAAAATATATCATCCCTTAAGGGAATACATCTATTTTTTTCTTGGCAGCAAGATGAATATTGATTCAGGTGTAACATATAACTTTACCAAAAGTGACATTAACACGCAAAGAACTTGGTTATAGGCTTTTAACAAAACAGTAGGTTGATTTGGGATTTGTTTCAACAAACATTAAAATTCATCTCTAACTCATTTAAAGACCTTTATGCTTTAGGATTATAGAACTTCCTATGATTCAATATATGTGTTTTATCTAGAAACTGTACAGGGCTCATTTTCAACTAAGGAGTACACTTTGCAAATCCGTATGATTCCACCCCGCCCTGCCCCGTACATGATTAACTTCTAGTATAAGTTTCCAGGTAAGCAATCTTTTCTGATAAAACTAATTTTAAAAAATTGATTTATAGAGCAGTACCCCGAACACTGAAGGATACTCACTCTCACAGGTTTGTATCGGCATCCAGAAACACGCAGCCAGTCCGGTGCCAGCTGCTACGCTGCACCAAGGAGTGCCACTGGCAGTTGTAGGTAGCAGTGAATGAGCTATCAGAACTGTCGAAGACAGGCTCAGAGTAAGAGAGTACAAATAAAGGGACTTTCTTCACACATAACCATGGCTGAGCATTGTAGCCAAATTCTGTCTCAGAGGAAGAAACAGCAAGGAAGTAGCTACTAATTTCAGTCAGCTACCAACTACTGGAAGTGTGAAAACTGTTTGGCCAGGAATTTTCAGTGAAATCTTACCCAAAGCACAGTGTCAAGGGTTAAAATGTAGTATTTTTAAAATTTATCCAGAAGTCCTCTAACTTATCTTAGTCTTCCCTGATCTTCACCTTTCCCTGTCCCCCGAGCAAATACTTAAATGTCCCTACCTACATTCAGATATGAATTACTTTCTCACCTGGCTGAGTATGCTCATGAATACATAGCTTAAATGGAGTGAATTGTATGGTTTTGTTTGTGTATGGTACACCAATATAGTACCAGAACTATAAAAGAAATTGGGCTGTGTCTGCCTTTCTTCCTGTCTGTCTCAGTGAGAGTTATTATGAGGGTATGAATGTGGCAGAGACTTTTCCCCACAATTTGCAGTAAGCAATCTCAGAAAATGAGCCCTACTTTTTCCATTATTCCTGGAATTATTTAATTGCTGCTGTTGGATTTTGCTTTCATTTTTCTGTGCATAATTAAATTGCTTTATTGCAGAAGCTTAGGAAAAAACACACCTTTCAAAATATTTATACTTTGAAATTTTTGAAATGACCAGGCTCCATTCAAGTGCTTTTAAGCCATGTTCATCACATCGTCTTTATTGTCATAATTCTTCCAGGAATATAATGAACATTTTTACTTCCTAGTAGCATTTAATTTGTCAGTGTAACATTATTAAACTAGTTCTTAGAAGAGCAGTAGTAGAAAATTAATCTTACTGGTATTGTACAATGAAGTTCAAAAATGTCTTGCCTTCAGAGGTTTACTTAAAATTATTCTATTGATATAATCACTATTTAGAGAGCTAGCTTGAAGAAATTGATAAGGGAAAATGTAAAATTCCTCTACTATTACTCTGAGATAAATATTTGTAGAAGGCAAAGCTAGTTGGGTCAGCAAGCACACTAAAGACCTTATATTTGTTAAAACAATTTCTTCACAGTGGTGAATGAAATGCTATGGTTCATACCATAACCCTTAGTGTAAATGAAGAAATTGTATATCTAGCCTATTAGCAATACTCCCAATGTCTAGAATTATTAGATACCAAGTCATGCTGCAGACGGTGCAGACACTCACCAATACAAAGCACTTGCTCCATCAAAGCTTACAGTGAAACAGCTGTAATAAGTGGATACAGCAAGAAGACGGAGCAGTGGTGATCAGCAGCAGGCTCTATAGCAAGCAGATCTTTTGTAATCAAGGGCTCAGCACTCTGTTGGCCCACGTGGCAAACTCAGTACTAAAGTCAGTTATGAAGAAAACAACTTAATCTTTGAAACTTTCTCTGATGCCCTGAGGTTAGTGCTTCACTATTCTGTCACTTTTCAAATTGGTCTAAGTTTTCAAAACCAAGCCAAACTAAATGTCTCACTTCATTTTGCTGTCAGTCCTTGTTGTTTTTAAAATGTACATTTAATTCTCTGGGTTTATTTCCTATTCTTGCCCCCTCTCTCTTCCCCCCCCATTTTTGTCAAATTCCTAATTACTACATATGTCTTCCCCACACATAGTGCAAGCTAGATGGAAATTTTCGTTAATTTATTTCAATATTAAGAAACCGGTTGCAAGATCTATGAAATGGATTTATATTCTATGTAAGTAGTAAAGATCCAAGTGAAAGCGACTCTATGGTAGAATCATAGAATCTTTGGGTTGGAATCCCTTTTAAGATCATCCCATAATCCCATTTAAGATCATCTACTCCAACCCCTGTGCAATGTGGTAACATCTCCACTGCACAAATGCAACCATTCATGAATCCATGTTTAAAAAATGTAAATGAAATACCTCTAAATCCATGTTTGGAAACTGATAGATTTTTTTAAGATGTCATTACTACCAGGGTTTGTTTTTTAATTTAAACAAACATCTTCTGGTGATTAGTAGAAGAAAGACTTGGCCAAACAGAATTGATCCCTGATCCTCATCCATATCAGTCCAAAGTTAACTGGTTTGTTTTCAGTCAGTGTTGGAAGAAATTAATCTGTCTTCCAAAGAAATTATTTACAACTCCATCATGCAGTCCTAAACACTCTAGACAGCTTCAGGAGAATAATGGCTTTGTTTGCTTCCCTAAAGAAATGGGAATGACTGATTTGTACAACAGGTACTCTGTCCCATGCTGCTTTTCAACACTCAAACGTTTGAGGTATCATGCATATTGCAAAAAATGATATACCTAGCACTACTTTAGGTTACTAAGTGAGCTTGTATCTGCAAGGGAGAAGAGGCATCTGAAAGTTCTAAACACGGAGTTGTTTTCATCAGAGTGAAAGCTGTGAATGGCTCATGGCTGTGAACTTACTGCATAGGTTTTGAGGTCCTTTTTTCACTCTAATACTGTGTGCGTTAGTCTCTCTTTTTTCTTGGAATAGAATAATGCACAATAAAACAATTGTATTCTTTTGACTCTTAGGTAAGCCATTGTCTTGTATTTTAAGAAAGCTTTATCACAAACTAAAATAACTTTTTCCAGTAATCCTAAGATATTGGGTTAAATTGAGGAAGAAGTAAAAAAGCCTACCATGTCCCTTCCTTCTCTCCCCACCCAGCGAGAGGAGGAGGAAGATGCTGGGCTACGAGGGGCATCAGAGATGCTTGGTTCTTCTGAAATGTTTTTTTTCCTGACGGTTGTAGTGATAGATTCTCGTGGTGCAAAGAAGCAACCAGAAGCCATTAGTAAGCTATAGGCAGCATTGACACAGGTAACATGGAAGAAGTTTTTGTTGTTTTTGCCACTACTCAGGTGAAATGCTTTTATTTATGTTGAGACTGGTTATGTTATGTTTGTGGTACTGTGATGGGACTGGCATGTTCTCTCTGATTTCTGGCTTACAAAATGTGATTAAAGCTGAAAGGGAAAAAATGAATGTTTGCCACTATGTGGGTATCTTATGCTTGGATTAGTGTTAACTTTCCACTGTTCCACATTTCTGTTAGGGATGCATTACTTGCCCTTTTTTTGCTAGGGCTTTTTCTTCTTGAATAAAAACTTCTTTAATGAACTAGATCTGGCAATGTGTAAGGCTAGAGAGATAAGATTGTTCACTAAATTGCAGGAGCACTGTTTCAGTATTGGTGAAATTTTCATGCTTTGTGTGCAATTAATTCAAAGTTTCAGGAAGATCTTCTCTTTGAACAGAAAATGTTGAGCTTTCAGTTGTGTTAATTGAAATAATCTGCCTGCAAAGTATTTGCATTTTGCAGTTCTAGTAGTTAAGCCAGAACACATTGTTTATGCCACTTGCTTTATCAAATGGTCTTACCTATTTTCGGTGTCACTAGGGTCTTTCATACTTATAACAACAACTTGACTTAAGACTGGATATGCAAAAATACATGTTTGAATTACATAGCAAGGAATGAATCAACTTTCCTGGAGATTTATAGAACAGTTAACATCCTAAGTGAGGTCAGAGTTAAAATAAAATGCTAGTGATTAAAATTTTGTCTTAATTTTATGCCTGCACCTAGTCCTGGCTTGCTGCTTCCTCACAAAACATAGAGAAACTTCTCTTTAAATTCTTATTAATTTTCTTTTTATTTCTTGAGATTTCTCCATTTTCTCTTTAATCCTTTAGCAATTAGATTTGCACTTACTCTGCTCTACTGATCAAACTTTCATACAGCTTGAATCATTAGTGAAGTAAGAATTTGCAGCTAGGTGAAAAAAAGAATTCTGCTGGGTTTGTTTCGGTGTTTCTCAAGTCTTTCCTGCATGCATTTATTGCAAACTTCCAGTACAGTGCCTTTCAGTTGCATCCACCACCTTGTAAAGATTTGATCCCTCGGTTTCTTTCCAGCAAATGTCAATGCTTTTATGTAGCTTTCCTTTAGAGAGTAAAACATATTGTTACTCTCATTTTGGGAGGTCGTTGCACTCACAATGAAGGTGAATTTGAGGGTATTTTGATTACTGCAACACTGTACCTTTTCAACACGACATTTTTAGCTAAGTCCTGAGCCTTTACCAGAAGCTTCTCTTCCTGTGACTCTGCTGCCTGGCTGCTCCTTGGAGAACACATATAAAATGGAACTCTAAAAATTCAATACCAGCATCTTTCTCTAGTTCATTTACCCTGCTTACCCAAAGAATGGGATAACTGAAGTTTCATTATAACTGTGGTTTCAACCTCTATAGCCTTTTTGATTTCTTCTACAATGTTGTATTGGCTGTCGCTTTGGTTGGGAGAGGTATGCTTCCAAACCTGTATTACTTTTTTCTTGAACTGGAATTTGAATCCATCAGAATTCTGTGTTATATAGAGACATTTAGTTAACTAATCTAATATGAAGAATTCATATAATATTACCTTTCACCAGCGTGCCCTTACCCTTCCTGTACTGTGCTATTAAGTCACATTAACATTTCTGTTTTTCACAAGATTTATTTCTAAATGTTCTGTTAAAATGAAAACTGCTTTTTAAAACAAACAAACAAAAAAAACCCACAAACCCAACAGATTTAATTACTGTTTTTGAATGAGTCCACAAGATACCTTGACTTTGATTAATCAATGTATCAGTTTTATGGAGTTATCTGAAGTGTTTATTAACCAGTTTGTAAACTATACATAATTTTCAATCTCCCTTCTACAGCCTGAGCCTAATCTGAATGCATCTATTTGTAGGAATTAACACATAGGACTGACATGCTCTATGATTTTTCCCTTAAAAGGTTATTGGAAAGGAACACCTCAAATAATCACAATTCCTGAAGAACAAAAGTATGTTTATGTGATCCTTGGGCTAAGGAAAATCACAAAATTTAGCATTTTGGCTACAGCCAACTTGCAAAATCTGTCACCCGCTGTTGTGATTTATATGCAGCCATACTTGTAATTCTCTCTTTGTGACAGAGCATTCTGACAACATGAATATGTATCTAGGAAACTAAGAGTTTGTTTAAAATCTGCAAGAACTTGAAAAGCTTACTTGTCAAGGGAAGTGTCTTTGCTTTTGGAAACAAACAAACAAAAACCCTATGCTTTGAACCCCAATTGCTGGAAAAAACTGAAGTCAGCAGAGAAAGCTGACAGGAAAAGAATGGACATCTTAAATGTAACTTAAAAGAAAAATATTTTTGTTACCTGGCTGGTCTTGGTCTCAGGTGAAAAAAATTAATTTCTAACAGCAAATATATAGATATTGGCAGTGCCAAGGTATTCTTTCTGGCCAAACACAGATGATAAGTTAGTTTCTGTGTAAGTTTGGCTAGAGGGACTTTTCCCATCCAAGCTGGACTCTCCAGAGAGCAGCTTGCTACTATTCAGGTTTAAACTACTCCATTAATGTGCTAAAACATGAGCATCACAACCTCCTTGGGCTCTCTGGGGGTACATAATTTGGGTACAGCAAAATGTTCCTGAATGAGCGACAGCAGCACTTGTGCAAAATGCTCAGTGTACTTACGACACCAGAACAGGCAACGGTGGCCAAACGTGATGCTAACTAGAGACAGTTAACTGTCAGAGCCCTGTCTGAGAATAGATACAATTCCACACCAGCACCACAGCAAGATTTTGAGCTGCCCTAATCTTACCTGAGGGTGAGGACTGATGAATTTGTGACTTAAAGGAGGTTGGGCTGAGATTTGCACTGGGATATCTCATTTTTAGGTGAGTTTTTGTGATTTAGAGTTTTGAGAATTGCTAAGCTGGAGTCATCTCCAGCTTTTTTCTCTGCATGTGTGTCCGTTAATCATTGCATTGACACAAATCTTCAAAAATTTGACAGTGCTACAGAAGTTAACAAGGTGCAAGCTTTATGTATTCCCTTCTTATATTTCTAAACAGTCCAAAATTCAACCAAAGAATCATTTAATCCCTTATTACTTAAGAGAAGTGCTCTGAGGCACCGTAAAATATCTCATTAGGTCAGAAATAATTCATAGTCTCTGGGAGAACCCATTCTTTTCTAAGGAAAAGATAAGAGGATTCAGTGGCTGAGTGGATTTTTAGACAAAAATCTTTTGGGGACCTAACCCTTTCTGGTTAGCCTAAGAACAAAACCAAAGGGGACAAGGGAGCAAAATCAGTGAGAGTTAATATGAATATTTCAGCTCTAGGTCATATTGATCAAGTTCAACTTTGATTTGGAATTAAATTATCATTCATCAAGAATTAGTATCAAAAAAGTAGAATTTGAATTTAGATTCTACATAATTGTTTTTCATGGGATGATTTTGGGATATCCAAGTATTTGATACAAGTCTCTGTCAAATTTTTCCTGTGTTTATGCTTACCCACACCTAGTTTAAACAATTATAGCAAGCTATCCAGCTCAACAGAAGTTATGAGCTACAGCAGCTCCTACTTTAAGATGTGATAGTGATCAAAGCAATCTTGATTTCCTTAATATATTGGCTGTAAATTGCAATGCATCAGAACCAGCAAAAACATCTTTCCACCAGGGACCAAATAACTGTGTCAAGGTATGCCATTTCCTTTAATTACTCAGACCTCCTGGTTTCACAAAAGACTAAAAGAAAAACCACAAAAAATTGCACTTGAAATGCTCAAGATGAAGACTACATTTTGTCTTTAGTCTTCACCTAGTCTCTCACTGGGGTTCATTTGAAATTTGTAATATACAGAAGAAATGAAGTTCTAAGCCATTATAAAAATAGATCCTAATCACCTTGATATTGGGCTGGAAGCTGATGACATCTTTTGTATTTGTGTCATTTATTACCAGGCTTCTTATTTAACAAGAGAAGTACTTTACTTTCTTTACTTTCTAGCTGTCTAAAATGAAATACTAATTGTATTAGGGAGAAAGACATTTGGCACACATCTGTGCAACACATGTTCTTTTCCCCATAAAATCAGATGCTGCCAAGTATGGTATATCTTTAAAATGTGTATTACATATTTGGGAAAGCTTTTCTCTGTTTGGAGTCCTTTTCCATTAATAAGCAGTTGAAGGCTACCAAACTGCAACATCAAATTTACCTTATTTCAGCAATGGTATTGTTCCTTTATTTTGAAAGTCTTCATTTTGATAGCAACCTATCAGTGCTATAGATATGTAATTACAGTTTCAAATAGAACTGTCCTCAATGTATCTCTTGGATTCCTTATAAGAAATTGAGTCATACCAGGGTATTTTGGATTGAATGAAGAAAATTCCTGTTGTATATTATCACTATAAATCACAGTGTTTGCAGTAGATGCAAGTAATATTTCCAAAAGTTTGGGAATTGTGACCAAATTATTTTTAGCTTTGACTTTGTTTTAGTGTTCAAGATCTGGACAGTCTTTTTATAACATCAAAATAAATCTAATGTATACAAGGTATAGCTTAAATACAAGACTATCAAAACTAAGGTGATACATAATTTATATGTTGTTTTATAAAAGGAAACAAATTGACACAAGATTAATACTGCAGTATATAAATAGACTCTGTATTTCTTTAGATATGTACAGCCCTCCTTACAAGTTCTAAATCTTTTTAATAGTATTTTAGAAATTTACTTAACTACTTTAGCATCCTGCTCTTTTCACACCTAAAGTATGAGGACACTTTACAATGTTTTAAGCATTGTAACTGGCAGTTAATGGAACGGGGCTAAAGCCGTTGTTCAAAATGCTATGAAATACTGCATTTCACAGTAAGACATTACATAAAATAACTGCTACTCACATGTTGTAGTTTTCTTGCTTTGACTTCAAATTTTTTACCAGCAAAAACATCCATGATATCCATTCCAAGGGGATGTTAGTCCCCAGTCTCTAATCTGTGCGTGTATTTTGAAAGCTGATTGCAGGATTTTGTGGCTGCGCTAAGGGTTAATTTGCACTGGAAAAGGAACTTCTCAGAAGTTCTTGTAAGGTAGCTTTCCTTTCTAATGAAAATAATCAGCAAATGAGCTTTTTATTTTTAATATATAAGCAGCCTACATGCAGAAGGCAGTTGCTGTAGACAAGATACAGTTGGGCTAGAGAGGTGCCAATATTGATACAACATCAATAATTAATCTCTCATTGGAAAAATTAAAACATTGAAAATGGTTAAAATAACACAATTTTAGTATTTCAGAGATACTTAAAAATAAGTGTATTTAATAGTGTATTTTTTAAATGCTAGATTCTGAAATGCTTCAAAGCAATCTTTTTAGGTTTCCCTGATCTGATCAAAAGAACTTGGCATGAACTGGCAAAATACTTTCATCAATCCTTATTTTTATTTTTTATCTTGTCCTAATGGCAATCCCAGTTGTGAGCTATACGTCTTTCTGTTTGATCTGTGAAGATGTCTGTTGGAAAGGCCAAGAGATCCATGAATAAACAGAGCTATGATATCAATTCATCTCTCTCGCCATGGGAAATGACTAGAAATGGCCATATCGGAAAAGTGTAAAGTTTGTTTTAAGGAAACAATTCAATATTGACCCCTTCTAAATCATCATAAGATGTATATTTAGTGGAATTCTGCAAATTGTGTAGAAAATAAAAGGTTTGTAAGAATAAAGAAACAAAGCTGAAGTCCTTACCTTACAGAGAATCATATCTACATGGCCTTGCTGTTCTCTTTATTATGTCCTTTTTATGACTTGCATGATTTTCACTTTTAGATTATTTTCAAATAAGTCTAAAGAGGAGATTTATTGTTCTGTCTTGTTGAAGTAGTCTGCCACTTTTTTCTCCCGATGGTATTATTGCCCTGCTGTAGACATTTCAGAAGCTATATAATTAAATTTGTTTGCAAGGCTTTTTTTTCCCAATTAATTCTTATAACAAGTTTACAAAGCCTCAAGCCTGGCTACACCTTGGGACTTGCTGGACAAGATAATTAAGAAGGACCTTTCTGTCTTTAGCTGGGCATAATTGTTTCTATCTGGACACAAGAGATCATAAGTTAACAACTTTTAGCTGAAGAAGTTATGTTTTCTAGGTAGAACAATACAATATTAAATAAAATATATGCTGTGACAGACTTGATGTACAGAGAATTGATTCAAGAAACTACATCAGCATAAAACCAAAATCCTAGAAACTGCTATTTTAAACTGGAGGAAAAGTAACATCCAACATTTCGATGTAAGCTGGTTTAGTCAGCTATTTGTTATTAATAATAACCTGCATTCTTAACTGCAACTTGTGCCACTAAATTTAAGTATGGAGAAAATCCACATATACAAATTTTTTTTTAAAGAGTATTTTCAACTCTTTTGTGCACCATACAAGTTCCACAACAAGGGATGGAGAGCTCAGTGAGCTGTCAACTATCCTCATTCTGTATTCTGTAAAAGGCAGCAGGCAGGCAGAGGTCCAAGGTTAAGTGTGCGGTGGGCTAAGCGAAGAAAGAAAATGATGATACCTTCTTTCTCTGGGATTTCTTAATTGCATATCCTCTTACCGCAATATTCATTTCAGTTGTATGCTCTTGAGCAAGTTCCGAATTCCTTGGTTTTTTTCTGATCCTGATTGGTGTTTCCTTCCTACTGCAAATCCATTCACAGAGACTATTTTGCAATATTTACTGAGTAGATTGTGAAATGCAGAAAATATTCCTAAGCAGAGACCTATGCTGTGCCATTCCCTATTTCAGTCATATCACTAAATGTCATTTCCAAAGTAGATGGTGTCAAAATGCTCCAGAAGTAGTTAATTACATTTAACAAATGGGACTTGTTCCAGAGTATCTTTCTCAAGCTGGGAAAGGAGGTATGCATTAGATATGTGACAAAGTGGCAAAATTCAGGGTAAGTGCATCCTGAGATGCTTTATGCTATTTCTATCTTCAACATTCGGAATGTTCTTTTCTATATGGGTTTTATGACACACTATCAGTATCTTTGTCTGTATAATATCCAGAAAGCAGTATGGCTATACACTTCTTTCACCTCTTCTTCAGCAGAAAAGCATGGGGACTCTCAAGCATTAATAAGGTATTAGCTACTATTTCTATTATATTGGGGTTTTTAATCTCTGTTGTTCTGTTCAGGACACAGTATCGAGGAGATAGGGACAGTGTTTGGAGAGGGTTTTTTTTGCGGTAGGAAAGTAAAAGAGGCAGGCTGCTGAGGTCCTGGAGGAATTTACTCCATAGTCCAGGCTCCATAGCTGAAGAAGCAAAGGCCTTCCTCCTGGGGCATTGCTGAATCTTTGGCATGTCCTGAGACAGAACATAAAGAATCCCAAAAGGAAAGTAATGAGCTTGAAACAAAAGCTGGTAAAAAGAGAGAAAAAAGGCTGTGTTTAGTCTTGCATGTTGCTGAGAAAGCTAGCAAAAAAAATACCACTTTGCACAACTTGGAGTTTCCCAAATGCAAGCTTTTTTTTTATTGATATAGTCTCCAAAAGTGATAAAGGTTTGCATTTTGACATGAAGTCTTGGCCAGCTGAAGGACAAAAAGCATCATTCTCTGAGACAGTAGCATGGTTGATGTCAGGATTGGTTAAAGAGAAGAAATGAACACAAGGGTCATCAAAAAAATACTTAAGTTGCACTTTGCAAATGTGGTGATCTATTGAAAAATACTGAACTGAAGGTATTTCAATGGTAAACTCCAGCAGTGAATATTTGATTAAATGGAGACATTGGAAGCATATAAAAGTGACTTGAAAACAAGATTCTTGTATATTTTTCCGGTGCCTACATATGAGATACGTTAACATAATAGTGGTAGTATGTCTTTCTGCACATATAGGAATATTTCTCTACTAATACTTATTTTATGTCAGTTGCTTCATGCAGATAAAATTAATGAACCATTTTATATCAATCTACAGAAGTCATATACAAGTGTACATAAGTATTCTCTCAAATTGTTTTGTAGGTGGCTTAACTGATACAATTCAAACTAAAATCTAGTTCTGCAACTAGATTTTGTGCCCGTGCTTAGTCTCAGTAACTGTTTTACTACATCATCTTACATTGATGCACCAATCCAGAGGCTCATAACTTAAGTACTTGCTCAGCGTGGTGCTTTGTCAATATTTTGCATGTTATATGAAATGTCATGATGATTATGCAGCCTCAGACAATAGGGTCATGCAGTCTTAATGAATTAATTATAAACCTGTATGAAAATGGCTTCAGTAACAGCAGAATAGGAAAGAAATTTATTTCTCATTTAAAGGCAATTGTCTATGGGTTGCATGTTTCATTAGAGGAACTTCTACAGTCTCCCAGATTGAGTTATATCTGCACTGACAGGAAGCAGAAAAGTATGAGTCTTGCTCATTTTTTGCACATTTCTTCCCTTTTTAATTAAATGGCTTAAAACTCACTGTGGTGACAAGTGCTAACTTCCTGTGGTTTCGCACTGCGTTGTGTCATCCAGAGAAACCTAGAAACAGTTGTGTCCAAAGAAAAAGACAATATGAAGTGACAACTTGTGCTGGCCTGCAGGAACTTGATCATGTTAACTCCCTAATGGAGAAGATAATGTATGTCACCAATGTACTGTGTGTAATGAGTTCAGACTGGAGGGAACAGTGTTGCTCCAGTTGAATACGTTTTGATCAATTTGCAAAATATTGCTGCAGCTTTCATTTTTGTCTATGACTGATCAAGACCTTTAATTCAGATATGACTGCTCATTTTTTCATTTCACAGTTTTAAAGGAATTCAGTGAAGTGAAAAATCAAATGATAAATCACTAATATTTACTCAAAATGTCAATAAATAACAAAATAATAAAACACTGGCATCCATTCAATACGGTATTAAAAATAAATGAGGGAGCAACTATATTCATGTCCAAGTATATATCTCATGGTGAATTCATATGCAAAATCAGAAACTAACACTACTTTGTATATAGCAAATTCGACGTGCTTCATAGTATTTACATGAATTTTTGTCATCGGTTGCAAACCTTTCATCTATAAATATATATTGAAAAAAAAGCTTTTTCCTTTGAAGAGCAGGGATAGTCTTGTGCTTAGTAATAATCCTGAGCTTCGTTGCTTTGAAATGTTTCTGCTATTTAATAATCATAACACAAGACTATCAATATTTAGTCTATTCATTGTCAGTGTTTTTTCTCTAACAGAGGACTCCTGAGGTGGAAGTGCTGAACTATTCCATTCCTTCTTTTTTCTACTCATAATGAATTTTCCTTGTCAGGATTTATTAAGCATTTGACAACACTCTTAATGCTAATGTTTCCATGACCTGTAAAAGATGTTACCACTGAAGTTTCCAAGGCACAGCAGTGAATACTACCTGGTATATAAATGTTTCCAAATTAATTTAAAAACAGGGAAGTGAAAGTTTATGCAAGAAACAGTTTGAATTGAATGCACAGTTCTTAGAGCAGAAAAGAACTTACAAAATTAATCCTGAAGGGCAGTCCTGGCACCATGGGAGGTTTTCCTTCAGGTCATGCATGGGCTTCCCTCACCCAAACGCGTTCTGTTTTGATGTACCATGCACTTGGCAATTTAACACCCCACTAGGAAATCAAAAGGTATTTATTCACAAGCATCCTGCAGGCCTTTCTGGGGACAGTTTGTTAGTACTCTCCCTGAAAAGGAAATCGCATGTAGAAGCTTAAAGAGTGAAAAAGTTATCCTGTAAAAACTCAAGGCTTTGTTGGTTGGGGTTTTTTTACTTTTTTGTTAATTGTTTTACCACTGAGGGCACTTTTAAGGAATTAATTCAACTCTAAGGACTTCAGTAAGTTTTTCTTTCTATTTCCTATGGTCTTAGGAATTTAAACACTATAATGTATCAAATGCTATGAAGCAATGACATCAATAAGATTTGCATTTTTTAATGCACTTTGCAAGTAGCTCTATCATTCACATAGACGGTTTTAATACTTTTTTCCTGCAAAGATTCCCTGATCTATATGAGGACTAGAGTACTGTGACAATTTTCAAAAGACTTTACATGGAAAAAACTTGTGTGTAATGTGAAGCCTCAAAGGAAAAAATCAAACCCTTTAACTATTGTTTGATAGGAAAGAAATAAGCTGCATATACAAAAAGAATTATTTCCACATTTTTAATTAAGTAGCTTAAGAAATCAGCTGCATGCTTAGTCAGACAAGTCTCCCATTGAATTATTCACAGAAACCCAACAGCTTTATCAGAAAGAAAACTTTTGCTGTGTAAGTAAGGTTCACCGATAGATGCTTTAATTCCAAAGACTCGAGAAGAGGTGAGCCACTCAGTAAGTGCTAGCATGTGCCACATGGAAAGTTCCTGAAGCTGCACAACAAAATACTGATTTTGTGTGCAAACAAGATAACTACTGTCAGTTGGGCATTTGTACAACTGCATACATAGTGTCATTCACTCAATCTAGAGTTTTTAAAGATCTGTTTCTATTTTTTCACACAGCTGTTGCATATACTTTTATTATTTCCTCTGTGTACAAGGCATGTGTGTTATCACAGGGAAATACTGTTCAGTTCACATAGTTAATCAAATTGTGATCAAAGCAGTCTATTGATTTTTTTTAAATTGATATATTATTCATTGATAATTAGTGAACTATACCTATAATACCAACATTTGTAACACAACAGATAAAAAAATATTGTCTTTTAAAAGTGTACTTCCTTTTGAAATGTGTCAGTAATAAGTGAGAAAACCAGTTGTACTGAGAGGGAGAGATTAGAATTACAATGTTATCAAATATGCAAAAAAACTTAACATTTGCGCACTGTGATTGGTGATTGAGTGCTTACATACCACTCTTATTTCTTGATGCAACCACATAATTTGGAACATTGCCTTCAAAAACTTATCCAAGCACTTTTTATATGCAAAAAGCAAGTTTACAAAAAATTTAGACACATTCTTGGACAAAAATGGACTGTAACAGAGATGACACTGTGGTGTGTGTGTTCCTTAAAGGTACTATTGCTAAAGTATTTGAGGTAACTGAGAGTCTATATTTACATAAAACTATTGCCAAGAAAGTATTTAAAGGAGTGGGACATATAAACTTGTCAAAATACAGAAGTACTGTCATAAGAAATAGTTCAGTGTCTGAAGACTAGCATAATCTGATATAAGTAAAATCACCTGGTATAAGAAAAGCACTGGGAGCAAATACATGAAAACTAGCAATTTGTAATAGTGAAAAGCAATTGGCATGGCATGCCAGGCAGTTGGATGTGTCCTGTTGCAGGACATCACCAAAGAGGTATCTGTATTACAAAGGGTAATGGAGACAGAAAGTATTGTACAGCATGTACAGAAAGAAATTTCATTAACTTTATAGATACACACCGAGCAGTAACAATGGAGCTTTGCGGATGTGTAAAGGCAGAATGCCCTTTCTGATTCCTGCACACAGTTACAATCCGGCAGGTGAAGAAAAGTACTATAAATATAGCAATTTTTCATCTGAGGTTACTGCAAACAACTGAGCATTTATATCACTCCAAAGATGAGAATCATTAACTGTAGTAGTCCAGTGTCTTTGTGTGTGCCAACACAAAAAGCACGTTGACTTTCATGCCCTCACAAAATCCACTGTCTCACCCATCCCTATGCACAAAAGCATTACATATTGACCAAAAATCCTTGCAGAAAACTATTTTTCTGATTAACCTGTGGAGGACCTTGCTTGTAGAATAAAACCTCCTCCACAAAATTTGACACATTTTTACTTAGACTTTTAAAATGACCTTTTATTTTCAAGCCTTTTAGTATTAGGGCATCACAAATCATATTGCATAATATTTACCAGTTATAGTAAGCAGCCATGATTTCCCATCTATTGTATTTCTTATCTCTTTCCAGGTCACCTTAAGAACAGAATATGTTCATAGGTTTTATTGAAGGTCTAAGACCATTTAGATCTTTTTATCAAATTGATGTTGGTTTTTTTCTTATGTGGGTGGGGATCACGCTCAAAAAATAATGCAAGTCAGGAAAGAATAATCTGGCCTATAGTGACCTTTATCTGAGTGCTTTAGAATGATTTATAGACTATTAATTAGTTGACCCTTACAGCACCCTGTGTGGCAAGATGTACTATTTACCTACAATAAGTAGGTGTTTTCAAAATCATTCAGCAACTGGCTCTAATGAAACAGAAATTCCCACTGTTTTATACATGTAGGCAGGGCTAAGCTGCACCTGGGTCTAGAGAAGGAAGAAAGAAAAATCTAGGTGACAAAATGAGAATTACATTTGTGCTGTTTTCTAGTTTTTATTTCCTCAGTCATCTGAGGTCTACAGGTAAAACTGCTTATTTTAGTACACAACACTTTTTACACTTAGTTCACATAGTTTATTGTCTTTCATTTCAAGAGAAACAAATCTAACTCCTCAAAGGCTCTTCAGAGATCTCTCTAATCTGTGTCATTTATATCCATTCTGGGCTGTGTCTTGTACTAGCTCTGAGACTTCATGTGAGCATAACCCTGAGTTTTTAAGCAGCCATTGAGGAAGATCTCACAGGATCATGTAAGTTGTAGTTGCCAGGCCTAAGTACTTTAAGAAAAGTTTCTGGCAAGTTTTCTGTGCTCAGATGACTTGAAATAAATGAACATATAAAATAATGAAGACTGGGCACCTGAAAATGTTTCCATTTCAGTCACCACACTTCAAAAATCATCTGGATAGCCGATGGGAAGCACTACAATGAGGGAAATTTCCTCAGGCCTAGAGATACATGAAGAGTGAAAAGAGAAATAGGGGACAGCAGAAAGTGAATTATACATAAAATACTTCTACATGGATCAAAGAGAGAAGAGGGGAAATGGTGAAAAACAGGGAGAGCAGTTTCACCCTTTGCTGCTTTTCTCTGTGCAGGTGTTCAAGGTTTCCATAGAAACTCAAACATAGTCTGAATTTGGGGGAAAATAACATTTCTTCCATTTCTTTTTAACTGCCATACAAGAATTGATGTGTGGTTTCTGTTTTGCATAACTAGGCCAGCTACTTCCACAAAAAACGTTCACTAAAGCAAATGAATCTATTAAGCCTTGTGGTGAAATTACGAATATTTCTGCTCCTGCAGAAATCGTGGAGTTAAACGGTAGTTTCACACTCTAGTTTTAGGGAATGGGTTTATGCATACCTACATGTGCCCAGGAGCAAAATATGGAATTGAGTGTATCACAGGGAAAGGCAGTTACTCCTTCACATTAGGAAGCAGGTAAGTTTGGTTCTAGAGAGGGATATGGACACTGCAGTGCTAAGAAGGTGAAGATGTTTTTTATAGTAATTGATGCTAGAACTTATTGCCTTTTAAAAAAAATTTCATCAAGAACTAGAATATGGGATTCCCTATTCCAAAATGAGAGGCCAGAAATGAGGAGCATCACTGGTATAGGCAAATAAATAGTGTATGTGGCTGGGGGTGGGACAAGCAGGGCTGCTGCCAGGGCACTTGGTATGACAGTACCCTCCTAAACCCACCCTTGGACATTAACGCATGCCCACTCCAGGGTGCTCCTCAAATTTTGTCCATAATGAAACTATTGCATGCTGTCTAACGCATGGCATCACTTACTCAGCTAAGCATGGTCATATGTAAAACACAGCTTGGTTTACGGTTCAAAACAGGCTGGATGAATTTGGGTCTAGGTTTTGATAAGAACTCTAAACTATGGTAATTCAGTTCTGTGTAATTATGGCAAAATGAAACTTCCAGACTGCTTTTTGTTGTTGATTTCCCCTTTATCATTTATTTCACTTTTCAAAAAAATCTATTTGTGCTAAAAATGAAATAGGTGTAATTATTTCTGTACACATAATATTGTTCCTAAGGAATAGGTTTCCTAGATAGACAAGTTTATCAAAGCATGTATTTCTATTGAAAGACAACATTTTAGTAGAAATATACAGAATATATGAAAATAAAGGTTTCTTGAGATTAAGCCTAAAATTTCAATATTATCATTATTAACACTTAATATTTACAAGGTATATACCATAGTTTACTTTTATTGTCATGATTAACTAGAAAAATTTCCTTTACCTTTTTAGGATATCTATTGTTTATCTTCTACTATAAGCATTTTTTTTTTGTTTTGCTTTTTTAGTTTTTTCCCCTTCCTTTCTTCCTATTTATTTGTAAAACCAAATACATGGTTCATGCATTTCGGTAATATTCATATTGCAGCTGATAAACATAGTCTGACTTTAGTTCTTTTCTATGCCAGTGGAATTATTGCGATAATGGTTTTAGCCTGTGGTTTTGGATGGTCATCTCCAAAGTTTGTTAAAGTGGTCTCTGATTTCCATGCAATTTGAATCAAGGTATATTGGTTAGTTCCTCATAGTATCACTGAAATAATTAATGTACGATATCTCATAGTGTGTTTCCTGAGTAATATTGGCAAAAAATATCTGGCTTCAGTGGGCTGGAGGCTTGAATGCTAAACTGAGGATGTTGTTCTCACTGAAATTATTTTAATTATACCTTTCATGAGCATTAAAATGAATGAATATAAAATGAAATAAAATAGTGGTTAATTGCACTAAAAAAGAGACATGCCAGATGCTAGTCATACAGCTTACTGAATCACTGGAAAACACATTAACACTGTGGGGATGAGAGCAGACAAAGACCAAATAGGGTTTCATGGAGCACCCATGTAATTACTTCAGTGAAAAAAGGTCTGTCTGGTTAAGGACTCCTGGCACTTGCTAAGCCGGTAAGTGTATTTTCTTAAGTTGTTCATAGAATAAACATTTAAAAGCTAAAAGAATAACAAATAATAAAAAAGCATAAATTACAATTTGTAATTTTTTTACAAGTGTCAACAAGTGAAAAACATTTCAGCCACAGCTGATAAGGAATACATTCACTTAAAAAATGTCTGATATTAAAACCTATTTCTTAAAAGTCTGTACCTGTAGTTGACATTGCACCTTTACACTGTCAGTGTCTTGAAATAATATTCTGAAGATCTGAAATGCACAGTTAAAATATTCTTTTAATATACATCAATTTTAAATAGAAAAGCATATATGCACGCAAGAAGAATTTCTAGGTGATTTATTTCATGTTTTATTAAAGCACACTTCAGTATGTTTCTCATTACCTGAGAATTTGACTCCTATTCAGTCTGTATATTTCTAAAAGAAATAGATTTATTTTACCTTAAACTATCTGAAAACACACCAGAAATTACTTCTTATTTTAAAACAGTCTAAGCCTTGAGAAATTAAAAAAAAAAAAAATCCTTTTTCATTGGGCTACAGCTAATTTGGACTCTTGAAGTTTCCATAAATATTGTTTCCCTAATAAAGAATTGCTTGATGGGTTCTAAAGTCCTTCAGAGAGTTAAGACCTTGTTTTATAGACCTCTGCTAGCGAATTTATTCCCTGGTTTAAATCTGAAAAGTCCAGCTGTTTCCAATGTTGAATTCTTAATGACTGAAATATTGGATTTATTTAGCCATGATAAATAGGACAGCATTTGTAGCATTAGAGGAGAATTAATTTACCAATCTATAGTAGTAGGCCTCAATCCTACAATTCAAATTTATGGAGACCATTTATGTGAAAGTCAATGCCAGCATTTTACATCATTGAAATGAACAATATGATCCATGGGATGCCAATATAACAGCTCTCCAGGACCTGAAAAATTTACTTAGAGACTTTACATTGAAACCACTTCCAGAAAGCTCCTAGATATTTCTGTTTTACTGTGTGGGTACAGGTGTTCGAATTCAGTCTGGTGCTTCTAGTTAGGTTACTTAAGTAAATGAATTAGATTTTATACTAGACATAAACTGGGCCAAGATGTTTCATTTATTATCACATTTGTAACGGATGTTACTTGATATCCTGCTTACTATCTAAAATGTGATAGGAAATTAACAATATACTTTGAATTTTTCATTGTAACAAAATGTTGGCTTGATTGATCATAATGCTGATTACCTTTTTCAGTTAATACACAACATGTTTATATGAATTCATTATGGTTACAGGACACTTTGGAGGATGATATTATATAAACTGTTTTTCCAGACAGACATGATTAAAGTGAAGTCCTTGAAGTCAATGACACCATTTCATTAATTTTATAAGCACTAGCTTCACTAAACATTAATTTTTTTTCTTTTCAAATCTCTAGATATTTTGAGAGAACTTTTCTCCCTTGGAACTCTAAGTGAAATGTGGTCAGCATATCTTCTAGCACTTTTGGTTGTGATCACAGGAGCAAAGTTGAAAACTTAAGGGAAAATACATGCATGTAAATTTTGTAAAAAAACACTTGTACCACTATCAAAACAGTTTCTTTTCTAAACGAAGGTCTGAATCTCTCAGTGAAATATAAGTATCACTATTATACATGGGAACTTAACTTCTATTTGTTGCCACATTCTTCTTTGCTGTGTAATAAAAAACATCTGTAGGCATGTTTTCTGTGGAATACATCATATATAAGCAGCCACAGTGAAACATGATCATATGCATCTCTTAGAAGCTCTTGAACTAAGTGGTTTATTATTTACAATTGCACAGAATTTAAAAGTCATAGGGTAGAAAGACCAGATATTACTTATTAACATACTGTAATTGCTGATATTTTTGTTGTGATTTCTTCCTCTATTGATAATAAAGCCACATTTTATATTGAGATTTCTCTTTTCCCTTTTCAACCCTTCTCCCCCCCCCCCCCCAACAAAAAAAATTTCACTCTTCCCCCCCCCCCCCCCCCCCCCCCAACATAAAACAATAAAACCTGGCACAATATAATTAATTATCAAAACATCTATTTTATGCATTTCTGAAGAATTACAAACAATCTGGTATATATTATCCAGGGCAAAAAATTCTTGATGCAATTTATGTAATTTTGCAATTCATTAATTCATCTTTTCCCTTGGAGAAGAAAAAGTAAATCTCAATTATGCATCGAAGGACTGTATCTATCCAAAAATATTATCCTTAGTCTATGTGGACTTGTGTTTTATATAGGTAGATAATGAGTAAGTTGGAGTCAGGCTTATAGGTATACTGTTATCTATATAAAAATGGAATTGATTGCGTTGGTACTTAAAAAAATTCACATAGCCTCTGGAACAAGAAAGTTGATAAATATTGTTAAAATATTGATCAATATTGATAAAATATTGATTTAATTTATGGTCACTGATTGTATTATAAATTGTTAAGATATTCTTTCAGTAATATACACAAATAAGTTAGTGTTTACTTTAGCAAGAGTGTGATGTAGGCACTGAATGAAAAAAAACAGCTCTAAAATTGCAGCAGACAGGTCTGTGTTTCTTAGAGGTTCAGAAGCTTAAATTCTAGGTACTAAAATTATGTGGACAGAAAATTGTTAATATGAAACTGATATTGCAGTTTTGTGACTAACTGCATTGTTGATCACAAATCTTGTCATATATGTATCAGATATCTGACAAACGTAGAATTTCTTTTTGATCAGACAAATTTCTGATTGGATGACTTAACTGCTAATTTGACAAAATTAACAAAAAGACAACAGTAAATAAGGTTGTTGCAAAATGTCCCTCTTTACTGGAAGGTTATCAGCCAATCTTCTCAGTGGTTTAGAGAAAAAAAAAACAACACACAAATAACCACAAATAACCAATGCAAACCCCTCCCAAATCCAGTAACATTAAACTTAGTAAGCGCTATAGCTAGGTTTAAACTCAGATGCAAAGCATAGGTTTGTTATTTCTGACCTGTTGCTTTTTTTGACCTGTGTTAACTAGTGTGAAAAAGCATTACAGAAGTTGCATGCAAAGCCAGGGATCAATCAGAATTTTAATTTGTGCTGATAACTCTATTCACATGAGCACTTTCCATAACTTGTTCTCAGAAGGATAGTTCCTGGATAATTTTTTAAGATACATTTATGATCATGTTGCCGTAGACAGATTGCTTCTTTTAGCCTTGATGTTGCATTGTCTGGCCTGAAGGACCACATTACGTGCATTTTGTGAGGACTATAGGCGTTTTGCCATTTTTAGAAAAAGAGGAAAATTAGACTGAAGTGATCCAAATCAAAGATTTTGTAGACTGAATGGCAGATTAACAGTGGACAATTGAAGTGATGGACTCAGCCATTACTTAGGAAAACCTGTGGGTCACAGAACTTCTTGACACCTGGGCCAGGCTCACGAATTTTAGTGAAAACAACACAGCTAATAATCAAACCTGTAATGGGATTCAATGCAGAGACAATATGACTGATGGTCAGGAGTGTTATGTTTTTGTTCTTATTTCTTTCAGTATTTACATTATGAGGTTGATAAAGCTATTTGATATTTCTTCATCACTATTTCATTATGAGGCAAGTAATGCTGATCTATATTGGTAAAATTAAATGAAGCTTATTGATAAAATATCATTTCTGTGATTCTGTGAAGTTTTGTGCTAAATAATGCTTACAGTTTAGTTGTGCTGTGACACTTCAAAAGGATTAGGAAGGGAGCTGGAAAACTCAGCTGGCATGTAAGTATGTGTAGATGTAAAAAGTATATCATTAGTTGCAATAATCATTAGATGGGTTTTGCTTTGAAGAACAAAATGAGGACATGAAATATTTTCTTCCAGTGTAAGAAAACTGAGATTCATGACAGAATAGCAGTTCTTTATAAACTGAAGAAAAACACGGCAGAGAACCCAAATGAGTAGTACTGCATGTGATTGATTTATTTTTTTTTAAATTGAGGATATTTCTAATATTCTTATCATGGACATGCACTCAATGTGCAATAGAGAATACCAGAGGGATGTAATTATATATTTGCTATATGAAATCCAATTATTCTTCTGTGCTACTATCTCAAATGCTAAGCGTTTTCATACTAAAACTGCTTCTGTCAAACGTCTTAACTATTAGAAATTAGTGAGTTGAGGTTGAAGTTATTAAGTCAAGACTAATTAAATTATCACACTTTAAAAACAATTTTTGAGTTGAGAATGTATGAATCTGCATTTGGGTTTCTAACAATACTGATGTATGCTTGTTTTAAATGCATGTATTTCTTTAAACTTAGGGATCTTTCTGCCTGAAACAGATCATCTTTGGTATTATTTTTACTGGTTTTATGACTTCTTGTGAGCAGGAAATCCAAATTAATGACAACTATGAATCTATGAAGTAAGATTAGAATTAATCAGGAAATTGATTAAATGTTCAATATATTGTATCTTTCTTTAAGTAATGACATGTTTACATTTTTAAACAAGTCTGACAAAGCAGATTTATTGTTTTATTCACATCTTGATTTAGGTTTTTTGTAATTGTCATTATAGGATAGATACTCATATTTCTTTTACCTCTGCACTGATTTATATGTACCTAGTGTAAACTTTTATAGTGACTATGTTTTAAATCCTTCCCTTATAAACTGGGTAGCTGGATGTACTGTGGGTAATCCTGATAGTGTTTTGAAGAATATTCATGAGCCTACAGCTTTTAAATTCTTAAAATTCCATTTAAACTTTTCTAATTTTTATCTTTAACCAAGAACTTTTATGGAAAAGCTATGCAGGAATAGCAATAAAGAATACCTTGCGGTGCATGACATTCCATTTCTTTGTAGCTGGGGAGATTAATGAACTTGCCTGAAGGTTGGCCACCACTCTCTCTAGCAATACAGAAATGAAATGCCCATAACTATAATGCAGTCTCTTTTGCTTAGGTCAAATGCAGCATTCTCTTTTCTTTATAGTTTTTACTATTTTAGCATGCCAGTATTTTAAGAATGTTAAAGATTAATTCATTCTAGCTACAATACATAAATTTAATAAACATAAATATTAAGCCCTGAATATTCAAAATTGGGAAACTAAGGTTAGATACTTAAAAACTAGACACCTAAGTATGTAATCTGATTTTTGAAAGTACCTCTTGAAAAGAAGTAACATCTAAAATTAATCATCTCTGGCATATTATACTTATGGTATGGAATTATAAGGACTACAGGAAGGAAAATGTTGCTATACATGTCCATAAATTAATAAAAAATGGTGAAAAAAGAAACTACATACAGCTAAAAATAATGGATGGCAATTTACCTCCTACTTGATGGCCAAAGCTTTACCCTAATGTATCTTAAAGGTAAGGAAAGGGATATGTAAAGTAATCAAATGCACAGAAACAGACATAGGGGTTCAGACTATCCAAGGATGCCTAGGGAAGAGGTAAATAGTATGGTGGTTACTTTCTTGGAAAAGGAAGCAAGAAGGAACACAGGTGATATCACAAGCAATGTAACTTTTACCTTTTATGTTGCTGCTTAATACTGGTGGGTATCCCTGCATTAGGATGGTCAATGAGGAGAACAAACCGACCAGGCAGCCTTTCACAGCTTTGTCTGTGACGTTCCTCTTCCTTTCTTATGAAACCGCCAAGAAACAGTGTGCTACAATAAGCAGCAGACCATGACTCATGCAAATTATCAATGCCAAATTAATTACATACATAAAATACACTTTAAAGTACTACTAGTTAAGTATTTTGTTGACTAGTCATATACAAAGCAGACCACAATTAATTCATTCAGAGCATGCAAATGTATTTTATCTTAAAGTATTCTTATCACAAAGATTCAGATTTATGATTTTTACATCCTACTGCACATTCTAGGAACCAGGTATGCCTAAAAAAAGTTCAGCTTTCATCCTTCAATGAGCTAATTAAGCTAAAGCAAAAGAGAAGTATTATAGAAGTATGGAAATTAATTTGTTGTCTTTTTCCCCCATGAAATCAGGCACATCATTACAGAGCTGGGTGCCAAGATGCTAATTTCCTTGCTCCACGAGGATTTACAGGCACTGCTAAATTGCCTGTTCTTATCAAACTTTTACTTGGTTGCAAATGAACAAAAGATTTTTAGATCAAATTTCACCATTTAAAGTAATTTGATTAATTACTAGACACGGATTAGATAACTGAATAAAACTCATACTCTAAAGCATAGAAAAATAGCTTGTAAAATTACTGAGGAACATGAGGAAACAAATCTTCAGATTTCCTGTCACTCAGAATACCTGTTGCTTACTAATACTTTAAGGTGCAAAATGGAAACGTATAGGTAACTTTTCTCAGACTTCTTTCTAAGATCCGTCATTTTTTCTGCCTATCAAGAAAGTACAGCATTCTTGCTGTATGTATATTAGAGTATTCAGAGGGTGTGCCAAAAAACCCTGGACAACATATTAAATTGCCACAGTGAGAAATCCACAGTCGGTGCCAGCTGCAAATGTCATGGGACATTAAGGGAAAGACATCAGCCTGACAAAGTCAGACAGCTTTCCCTGGTGCCCGCTTTTGTGCTATTCACACGGAGCTCGGTGCTCGTGCATAGTTCCGTTTATTGTTCGCTACCCCACGGCTAGCGTTTGCCCAGTGGCCGGGAGGAGATGCGCTCTTCCCCCGTCCGCTTCGGCAAAAGAAAAAGCCAAACTTGCTTTCTGTGCTTGCAGGCTGGTTCTTCCCGCAGGCCTGCGCGCTGCGGTGGGCTGCTGCCCAAACATCACGGTGGTGGCTGAACGCTGGTTTGTTTCAGGCCTCATGTGGCGGGCTGGCAAAGGTCTCTGAAAAGCCAAACCCTGGAGCGGGGGGGCTTGCTTGCCCTCACCTCCTACCTCCGCAGTTTTGTCCACACGTTCCCCAAAACTTTTTGTCAGTCCTCAGAGTCTCTGCTTGACTAGCAGTCTTCTCTGTGGCACACCCCCCGTGGCAGTACAAAAAGTCACAAACGCTATTCATACATTTGGTGTATTAAACTACAGGAAACAAGGTAATATTTATGGTTACATTTAAACATGGTAATATTTAAACAATGCACGTGGTGAGGCGTCAAGGGCACAAAGTGGGACCAGTTTCCATGGCCAGCATGGGAACCTGCGGGGGTTTGCACACAGCCACCTGTGACTCTCAGCAGCTTGGCCCCTTTGAAGGCAGGAACTGGCAAGCCACACACCTGGAGACCCTACTGAGTGGCAAGGGCTGGCTACGATGACAGAGCATGAATCAAGCCTGTGGCCCCAGAGTGGCCTGTGAGCCTCTGCCCACCTGCTCCCTCCCAGGCCACCTGCCAGGGATGGGTTTAAGGGCCCAGTTGGGGCAGGAGGGGAAGTGGCGGCCATTTTGTGGCAGTGAGGGGAAGTGGCGGCCATTTTTTTTGTGGCGGTGAGGGGAGTCAATTTCTCTCACAGTTGTCTGGGGACCGGATGCTTTTGAAAGTTTGTTGCGGGTTTTAAAAGGAGCAGCAGAAACAGTATGTAAGCAGAGAAAGCTTTGCTTTCAAAAGCTCTGTTTGTTTTTACCTGTTTTCATATTTCTAAAACAGAATGTAGCTGTTGAGAGTAGACGCTCCTCTTAGTAACCTACAGGCAGCATTTTGGTTTACGCATACAGTCTTCCCATGTGAAATGAGGTCATGGCATTGTGCTCTAAGTTGTCCTGTTCTCCCTACATCTGTCTCTCCTGCCTTCCTCTGTAATGCTGAGTTTGAAAGAACAGCTTATGGTTGCCAAGTACCAGTCCTGGAAAGCGTTTGCTGGCAATGTGCTTCCACTGTGGGGATCCAAAATTCTGCTTGAAATGAAGTTTTGCATTTAACCGATCTCCTAGGGGAAGACGTTTGGAGGCTGGAATATTTACTGTTTGGTATGGAAAGGCACAGTGTGGTAATTTGGTTATGAAATGTAGTCATAGCAACTTTGCAGAATAGGGTTGTATGGGGTCTGGGCTATGGGAAGTCTATATTAAACCAATTATACCCAGCTCTTCAAAGCTTAAGTCTTTACTGAAACAGTACGCCTTGAATTTCATTAGGGCAGTGGATGAATCTCTTAAGATTTCAATAGGCAATAACTGTAAACAGTGAATCATATGGAGTATCTTAAATTCTGTGATGGGATGATGATGTCTGTTTGTCTTTTTCTTTTCTCTAGAGCAATCTTTGAAGAAGGATCTCAGCCAACAGCAGTACTGCAAATCCTCCAGCAAAGTTGAAGTGTTGGGTTTTGAAGCATCTTGCAAATAAAGGGAGGAGAGCATCAAAGGTCTACTTCCAGTATGGAAGGCCAAAGGTAAGTTTGAATGCATGAATGCTTTTTACTTTCCCTTAGTCGTTTCTAATATGACAGTTTATATTTTTACACAGGCAAATATTTCTCTTCCATAACTATAGCTCTACAGAGAGTAGGTAGGTCAATATCCTCCTAGTGGTTAGGTCAAGCAAAGTGCTGTAAACAAAGCATATACTGCAAAAAAAGCTTTTTCTGTATGATTGATTGTAAATAGCTGGATGAAAAAAAATAGTATGAGTTCCCTGTGTGGTAATCAAAACCCTTGTATACTGTCCTTGTCTCAAGGATGCACCAAAAGAAAAGGAGTTTCCTTCTCCAGACCAGAAAAAACCCTAGATTTAAAGAAACATCTTTGGTTGGGAGAAAGAGGTCTTTCGCTGCTGCTGCTGTGAATGATGTTAATTGAAAATAGCTGAGTAAAAGATCAACAATTGGTTGACACAAGCATTACTTCTCTCTAGAATCTCAGTGATGTGCTTCATACTGCTTCTAATTCCTCCACTGTGTTTTGTGTCTTTTGTTGAAACAGTTCATATACACTTTTCTCAGCTGTTTGATGTAATCCTTTGATGCACACCTAAATGATAAGATCAGTTTATTTTCTAAGGCATAGAAATAACTGTCTGAAAATATTTACCTAGATCATCCTGTAATTTTGATAAAAGTTGTTGAGAAGCATTTGGATAATTTTTGTAGCAGTGTCTCCTGCTGAGGATGAGAATGTGGGAATGTACATCTTCTGGAATGTAAAAAGGAGAAAGGATTACCAAGATTTGCTCTCGTGATGCTGATACTTAGTACAATTTGTTCCCTGTGCTGCATGATGCTAACAAGGGAGAATGCACATTTTTATTGGAAATTTGACTTTTTTTTCAAAGATGCTACGGAGTGAGGTGTTTTGGCATCTTTTCTTTCTAGGTCTATGCTGAATGAACATGCTCTGTCTAGAAGCTGTAAAATCATTATTTCATAATCTTTTTTTCATTTGATTTGCTAATTAGGGTTTTCGAAAACTCTTGTAATTCTCCATTTTGGTTAGGGATAGAGTCCACAAATCCCTGTTATTTGAAGCTAGTAGAATTACACCAGCAGGCAGTTTGTTTATAATTTGGAAGCAAGAATGGCTCTAGTGTGAAATATTTGCCCCTTAGTTTTGAATGAAAGAGATAATGTGATTTTCATCCTGGTCTGGGAAATAAAGTGAACTCATAGATGCTCTTGTTTATAAGAGTATCTGATGTTCTGTCGGTTTTGGTTGTTTGGGTTTTTTTATTTTATTTTTGAGAATTGTGATATTGTAGCAAATATTTTTGCCAGGAAATACATTAAGAATAACCTGTCTTTGACATTCACTGAGTTATAAATAAGCAGTTGGAATGTAATGATAAAAAAGAAAGTACTTAACCTTTTCCAAATGGATACTAATATTTATTCAGGATGATTTTCTAGCCAAGAGTTTCTTACCTAATGAGTTAGGTTAACAAATTAGTGCCTTACCAGTCAATTAGCAATTTCAGGCAACTGGTAAGCAGTCAATTAGTGCTGTACTGATTCTCTTCTACAAGTAAGTGAAACAAATTTGTAATCATAATTTCTCTTTTCAATTTATGGGTATGAATATCTATGATATAGAACGATTCTGTATTGGTTTATCAAATATATAAAATTAAAAATAAGTCCGGAAATGCAGGAAGGACATTGCAGAATAACTTAGGGTTTTGCTGAATTTATTTATACCATATAGGAATAACATACTTGCACAGTAATGTACAAATAATTTATTGACCTGCAGTCATAGTCTTTTAATTAGGAACTACTTTACAAAAAGTGCAGTGTTAAGGGTTGAACTGGGATATAACTGTGTACAAGAAAGGTCAGGTGATTTAAATTGGGATAAGATCTTTAAAAAAAGTCATGGTCGTATTACTTGGAGAATTAACTTGAGGATATGGATATGATTCTGTGTAGGGTCTTTGGTATGAATTGATACAGATCCTTATGAAATGCTATTTTGTAAAACATTAATATTCCTTCTACTTATGTAAATTTTCATTCTGCATCTAGAACTTGAGACCAGAGTAGCCCAAATGGTAATCATAGATAGTTCCTGACATTGCTTCTCTTTTGCTATGTTTTGTGATGGGACTGGAGGTGATGGAGAATGGCTATTAGCCCACTTCTTGGTCTCTTTACTGATGGTTTTTGTCTGTTTCTGTCATTTCTGTAACTTTCAGACATGCTTTTAATGCAGGAGAGGTGGCACTTCACCAAAGCAGCGCTTTTCCCTTCTATTTGTCATCAGAATAACCAGCTAACTCCTGTGTAACTGCCCTATACTGTGATTCAGGCAAGCTGCTGCTGATATCACTTGGTTTAATGGCTGCCTATGTCTGAAAGAAAGTGACTTTCATGGCAAATAAAAGCTACAAGTTTTTCAGGTTTCCACAGAATAGGCACAGTCTCTGCAAGGCTATTCAAACAGCAGCATAAGTGTGTTAGGACTTCAGGTTTACTTTACAGCCATGTAAGTTGGTTATAGTCTCTGGATCTCTAAGATGCAACTTATGACCTGAAGGAAATAGTAACTTTTTGCTAAATCTTTTTTTCTCCCATGTCATTTTCTTCAGAAAGGATTTTTGTGTGTGTCATGCAGTTTTACCAAAAATGTAAGAAGCAGCATGCACTTACTTCAAGCTCCTTTCCTAATGCTTTCCTGCCTCTGTCACGAGGAAGGAACTTGAGTGTTCTTTGCAGCAACCTTTCTAATGTACAGATACCAGGAGGAGAGTACAACATAAAAATTGACCTTTGTAATACCTTCTTTACTAAATAACAAGGTATGTTAGAAAACAAAAGTTGCTATAACTGGACAGAATTATTAACTCAAGGTACCTTTCCCACCTCAAATCTTGAAAAGAGAAGAAAAACTGCATTCTTGTTATTAGCCTCCCAGGAACCACAAGAATTTAAAACTGTATGGAGAAATGCTCTCTTAGCTACCTTTTCTACCTTCTCTCCCTACTCTCAATTAGTAAATACTTTTGTGCAGATCTTTCTCATCCACTACAAAACTTATGCTTGGAAAAAATCAGAAAAACAGGTTTACAATTTCATAATATTACAAAAGACTGACCGAATGCGAATTTACTGGCAGATTTTTTCATTCTGTATGGATGGGAAAAATAAAAAATTGTCTATATGCATACAGCGTATCTGTATGTCACATCATGACTTCCTAGAATATGGAATACCTATATCATTACTTTGGTCAGTGAGTATTGACAGTTTTGGCAGAAAGTGTTGTTGCAAATTTTCAAAATTCAATGTATCAGGAGTAAGCTGAAAAATACTTTATCTAGAAATGTGAGGAAATATTTCTGAAATATTCCAGGAGCTTCTCTCTGAGATCCCTACCCTACTTATTGTGTTGAGATGGTCTTCTGTGAAGTTTGGCATCCAAACTTTCCCCAAGATGTTCAGGAAGGACTGCTGGTCTGTGAGAGCTGCCAATACCTCGACTGCGCCTTTGCTCACTCCGTCAGATAGGGTCTTGCAAATGCACCATCCGCCTTCTTCATGTGGGTGGCCCTTTCCCTGACCAGAATAAAATGTTCCTTGAGGCACATTGCTTAACGTTGCAACCACTGTGACCAGTAAGTGAGAGGATAGAGATATTGTCTTTCTAGAGTGGGAAGGAAGAGAAGGAAAGGTGAGAGTAGTTTTAAATGTAAAATTATTATTTTTATTATGTTTGTTTATTTTAATAACAAAAATTTGTATTTTGGGGAAATGGAAATGTTAGCTTTTTACCACACTCCTATTTACAAGGTATGCTTTCCATCCCATAATGTGCCAACTATGAAACAGAAAAATATTCTAATAAGCTGTTATTGCTGAAATAACTGCTGAAATTAATGATGACAAATTGTTATTAAAAGAAAACAGTTTTAAACAGAACACAAGCAATGAAATAACCATGCTGCAGTTCAAATAGACCTTCATTTTTGTCCATAGTGAGATTTTTAACAGAGGGGAGTTGAGTCTGTCTGCAGAAGGCCAAGGAACCTTAGTCTCATTTAGTTATCACCAGTGACATGGAGAGTTCATGAAAGTGAGGAGTCTTACTACATACCTGAATTCTCTCTTGAAATATAGTCTGAGTTTTTTAAATTGAAGGAACTGTCTTCAGCCAGGGAAATTAATGAATATTACACTGAAATCTCATACTAATGAATACTATAGTCAAAATTAAATCTGTTGTTTCTCTCAGTTTACCGAGTTCAACTCCTGGGATACATTGTCTAATTTATGGCAGCTTTTAACAGAAGAGGCAATTCTTATCTTAAATTAAAATTCCATTAAAATCTTACTGTCAGAAAGTGGGGAATACTGTAATTTAACTCTTGGCAGTGCTTTTGTTATACTGTCTCTGCTGATGTCAAATGCCTGGTGGTGTCACTGTGCCACAAAGGTAGCTATATCTTGGGTTAGTACCTAAGTGATGCTGCTTACCACTTTGAAAGATTGACATCAGAAAAAAATCTTGGGGGAAGAGTGTCAGTGAAGCTGAAGAATGGGAGCAGAGAGTGTACTGTTTCCTGAATACAGAGGATTTAGATGATCCATTGCATGCTGTATGCTACATCTCCCAGTGCAAATCTAAGGAAAATGTTATCTCCTTACAATTAAGATATGCAAATGAATAAAATTCCTTTCACAGAGCTGTCTAGTTTCAGAGAAGATAAGGACGTTCAGTTAACTCCAGCAATTAATTATGTAATGTTTTCTCTTGCATATATGGGTTTAAAGGTCCTATCTATTACTAGAAATTTTCTACTAAAATAGACCATAAAATAATGCAATTCAGAGCCTTCAGTGAGATTTAGAACAAAAAAGCACAGATTTATGGGAAAATAGAAAAGGTGGGTGCACTGATTTTGCTTATTGCTGTTTATGAAAAATTTTTTTCTTAATATTTCTTTGATTTATTACTTAAGGTATTCGATTAATTAAATAGCTGAGACAAATATATGAACTTTCACTCTGGAAACAACTTGTGTGTAAAATTGTTTATACTTATTTAAGTCATCCTTTTACCAAACCAGAAAAAAATTGTAAAAGTCCAGTACTGAGAATACCTCAATGAGAATTTACAGTGCATAAGACTTTAAGTTCTGTATGACTTATACTAAGTCATAGGAACAGTTCAAAAATATATTAATTGTACTTTTTCCTGTGTTCACAAATTAGCATGCAAATTAAACAAGTTGTGGAGTCACTGAATTGGCACAGAAAGTCTAGCTCAAGCTCATAACCATGCTGCGCACAATGTTTGCCCATTAGCTGTTTATCTGAGTCATTTTGACTTTGAGTTCTGTCAGTGTAGCACCATAAGGCCCAATGGGAGTGGTGACAAAATCATATAGTCAGACTTGCGATCTCAAATTCAGGTTTGGGTTTGGCCCTCCCTTCCCCCCCCGCCCCCCCCAAAAAAACTCTTATCCACACCTCCTTCCTCTCTCATGCTGTAGATCATTAAAATTATAGTTGTCGGTCTTAGTTAATTAGCTTAGTCTACTTTGCTTCACAAAGAAGTTACTGATATTGACTATATGCTTTGGAAGGTTAGTTTTGTGTACAGAAACCAAGTAGAAGTCTGGCCTAACAGTGAGTATTGTTTAAAGGGCTTGGGAAAGGCCCTTGTATAAGTGGATCTCTCAAATAATGATTATAACTTTCTATAAATCATTATCACTACTTTTTAAATTTTTTTAAAATCCTTTAAGATTAATTCAAAACAATACATTTAATTACTGCAACAAACATAACTATATGCAGTTCAGATGTGTCAGATAATGTTAGCTTGGTTTTGTAAATCAATGTTTCCGTAAACTTTTTACTCTCAAAAATCACAACAGAGCAAAGCAAGACCATACAGCATAAAGATGCCCTGCCAAGTACTATTTATGGATAAAAGAAGCTTAGGATTGTATGAACTAGTTCAAGCTTCAGGTCTGGGAAATATTTTAACCATTTTTGTGACTGTGTGATACTTCTCTCTCCAGTTTCAGTAGTATTAAGCTCAAAAGAATATTAAATAAAGATGGTAACTATTCATGTAAAGCCATCTTCTATTTTGAACCATGTAGTCTTTATTGATATTATCTCTTGTGGTTACAGAAAAATTTACAATCAGATTATTAAGGATGCTCAAAATGACAGATGAAATTTATAGACTAAATAGACAAGAGACGTAAAAGGAGACACTTGAAAGAGAAATGGAAATATTGGGTAGTAGCAGAACCAGAAATAGGTTTTGATTTTTATATTCCTCTGACAATGTTCTACTATATCACTTTCATATTCATGTAAGTGTTCTGAGGTTTCAGCTGGATTTTTGGATGTGTATTTTAGTACATGCTACAATAAAGTGGAAGATTACCTCTGTGTAGAAAATTACCCAAACAGATAAAAACCTTAGCCACATAATGCCCACAGAATCAATTTAAAATAAATACTAATCTTATTAATTTTACATGATTACTAAAAATACATTAAAAACTACTGAATGTAATTTTTTCTCTGCAACAGAATGAGTGTAAAGCAGAAGTAGGGCATTTTCAAATCGGAACATGAGTAAAGTGAACTTTCACACATATGAGGAACAAGTTGTGAGCATTTTTTTTTTAAAAACTAGAAGGGTTCACCATTGAAAAGCAAGATGCAGATCCTTAGCTGATGTAAGGGTGCTGCCATGTGTTCAGCTGATTTGCACAGCTGAGTTCTATCAGAGTGAAATAAATGAAGATAGAGATGTGTTGCTTCAAACAATTTCAACAACAAATCTCTCAAACTGTCGTTTATGCAGACAAATATGTTAACTGAATTTTGAAAGCCACTTGAGACTTGTCTGCAGATTGCTAATATGTAAAAGAGAAGGAATAAACTCCTTAGTAAACTGTTTGATAAACAAGGAAACTGCTCCTCAAATTCAGTACAATGGTTTGTTGCCTTATGCACAGTGTCACAGGACTGATGCTGTTCCACTACTCGCTACCAGTCACTTGAGTAGTGCAGGTTCTATAGGTACATAAACATGGATATAAAAATCATCACAATCAAAAGTTGTTTTATTGAACTCTTTTGTTAGTCTTGTGCTAAACATCATGTTTTTTGTAAGGTAGCCTTGTTAGAGAATGTATAATTACAAACATGCTAAAAAAATACTTGTTTTATTTGTCTTATGATTTGGGCTTCTTATGATTGTTTTTATGCTCCTTTCAAAAGCATGGTATGCACGATGTAGTTCAGTATTGCGACTCATCATTCACAAACATTAAAAAAATGAAGGCCTAAAATACTAAAGAACCTGATGATTAAACCAGAGCTTCAGTGCTGATAACTTTGCATATGCATATTTTCCTCTGAAGGTAAAACCCTAGCCAGCTTTTTGAATGCCAATTTTTTAAGTTGCTAGAACTGTACAAGCGCTGAGAAGGTAGATCAAATTGTTGCTTATTTAGCAAAATCAACATTTTAATAGAACAAATGTACAATTGGCCTTGTTTTCAAGACATTCTGAAAGACATTGGATGTAGAAGTCATCTTTGAGTACGTAAAAATGGCAAGAACAGAGAAGAAAATAAGGTCTCTGAAAAAAATTAAATATCAAGGTATAAGGAAAAATGTACTTTTTAATGGTAACACAATGTTATTAAAAAAAGTCTTTATAAAACAACGTTATTTCAAAATAACATTTTTAAAGGGTTATTTTTAAATGACACAAAAAAATTATTGCACTGGACTGAATTCAGCAAGTTTCTTTTGACTGAAAAGATATTTACTCATGCTGATGAAGCTTTTCAGTTAAATTAGTACTCAAAATTAAGGTATATGTGGTATCCAAACAGCCAAACACCTTCTACCCAAGCATGTTCTGACATGTATCACTACTCTAGATAATAATGTCAGTATCTCAATGCACATGTAATAAATTCAAGATTAAATGGATTTCAGAGTTCTGCCTTCTCTTTTTAAAGATATGAATAAGTAGTGGTTAGCAGTTACTGTAGTGGTTAGAGTGGCAGTTATCTCTTAGTCAATTGCTGAGTTTTATGAGGCTGGAAATTTTAGCTATTATACTTATTGCTATTTCACCTTAAGGTCATTTTAGCCATTTGCAAAAGAATGATGCTGAAAGCTGCTGATCCAGTTGTGAGGTTAGTTTATGACAGTCAATTTCATGACAATCCCTTTAGAATATTAATTTTATAATTTTAAAAAATAAAACATATGACTTCATGAATGTATAGGAGTGCTTCCAGTGTGAATATAGTAACGTTCCAGTCATTTTAGTAGACTGATTCAGACTGCAATGTTCTTAGTGTTTAACAACACTTTTGCAATGTCAGGTTCCTTACCACCATGACAAATGCTACTTAAAAGTCTGAAAAATGTGTTTATTTGCCTGCCCTTTGGAATGTGAGTATTCCTTTTACATTTTCATCCTTCAGTTAAGTATGTCCACATTTGAGATGTGCAGTGCTTGTGTTTTAATCCCTTCTTCTCCAAGTTACAGAATTATTGGCCAAAACAGTGATTTCTTTCTTTCTCTTTTCTCCCTTTTAATGCATGCTACTGACAAAAGTGTAGGACCCATCTTTCTTGATTTCTGTATCTCTTCTTAATAATACAAGTGCCAACTTTGAATTATATGTAATTTTCATTTCTAGCTGCCAGGCGGTCCACCCAAATTTTCTATTGTTTTTAAAACACTTTGAGTGATTTTTATTTCTTGATCTTACACAAGAATTTCTGAACTCTAAAGAGCAAACAAACAAACAAAAAACCTAAGCAATTCTTTAAGTTGACAATTATTAAATCACGATTGCTGCATTTCACCATGGTAAGACTTAAGCTTAATACAGAGCATAATATAAGCTTAATGCTTTTCTGGCACTTTTACTTATGCAGCGATTTATTACATTTTTAAAGGTCTGTTAGTAATTTTTAGCATTTCTTGGTAGTAAGGCATTTTTGATTTATGCTTTTATTAATAAAAAAAAAAGAACTGTAAAAGCCAGGACCATATTGAGGCACAAGAATGTTTTATAACATGTTTTATCAAGCTTAGATTTTTTTCTTTTGTTGTTTTCTTGAGACTTATGTATTAATTTATGAAGATTCCTGACAGACAACTGTAAAAAAATTGTTGCAGTAATACAGATGTACTTTATAGGGATTTTTTTCTCTTTATTATATATGTGCTGTGGTGGGCATTAGAGGTCTGGTGGTCAGTTCATCAGTCATCTGGAAGTGGTAGTCAAAATGAGTAGAAGTAGTAGCACTTCCGAAATTTAGTGGCACATTACCAAATATATTGTTGTGGCAGTGAAATAAAGTGGCTGCACCTATACAGGGAAGGACAGGTATTTTACTTAAGATATCCTTCTGGTCTTGCATTTTGCTCCCACTACGTTTTGGTAGCTCTAATGTTTAGTTACTGAAGGAGGAAGGGGACTAGGACCTGAAAGAAATTAGGGGACTAATTTGCTAAATTGAGCTTTGATAACATTATTGGGGGCAATCCCATTTTTTATGTGACAGCAGTGAAATCTCTATACTGTCCAAAATTACAATACTGAATCCTTATTGTCTAGGGTGTTCCCTGTGGGCAGTCTTCAGGTCCCTTCTTGTTGTTCGTTTTCCTGAGTTTTCCCCATATACACAAAACAGATGGCACTGTAGGAGAAAGAGAGAACAGATGATGCCAGATAAGCTTCGGTATCATCTGTTCCAGAGAAATAGTTGAGGAAAAAACCCTAAACTTATTCTTGTGGATCATTGGATCATATATGTATACAATACATTATGTCATTCAGAATGTTACATATTCTGAAACAGGTAGCACATTGTGCTTTGGACTCGGTTCAATCTAGAAAATTAGATATGTTGCCCTATGTAAGCATATGTTTGTATTTGTGTATGTCTGTATATGTGTTGTCATACACTATATATATGTTCGGTTGCCATACTCAAATGCATATATATTTTTTTAAATATGTATGTTTGCATGTGGGTAAATGTACACTTATATAATTTGTAGACTGAATCATGCCCAAAGTATAATATCCTGTTTCTTTCAGAATAATATGCGAAAGAGGGTACCTGATATATATGGTAACATCTGCTTTTGCTACCCACTTGAAAAATTAAAATATAACAGAAGGGAAGAAACATCTGCCCACTGGAAATCAGCAGAGCAACCAGCGTGTCCCAGAGTGGCTCAGAGTGGAAGACCCTGCCACGCACTCGTGCAGCTCCCAAGTGACAAATACAGAGTACAGCAGAGCAGTACATATGTTTCTTACAAGAGAAAGCCCAGAGTTGTATAAAGCTTCCTAGGTGGTACTGTCCACAATTGTTGCTGGAACTGTCAAAATATTTGAGTTGTTTAAGACCACTGGACTTGGCTGCTGTAGGCTTGTGACTTAAGCAATGCAGCATTACAAAGAGGAGTTCAATTCAGCTAAACAGTCAGGTTAGGCTTACAATCAATGCTGCTTTAAAGATCATTCCATTTAAGAGTTGTCTGTGCTTTGCTAGAACTGATCTCTTTTGGTTTAGTTTGCCTTCACTATTTTCCAAACACCTGAGACTAGCACAAAACTTTCTTCTCCCGTGTTTTGTCAAACTTAATCTAACAAACACTTTAGGGAACCCTGGTGTTATTGAAAATATTCTTCTATTATATATTCAAGGAAGAAACAGTGTGAGACAACTAATATCAATGACAATACCTATGTATTGTATTATTAAATTAAGTGGGCATACACATGAATACCCTGAGATTCATTCTCAGGAGAAGGCCCTTCGTCAGTGAAGTTTTTTTGGTGGTTCTTTTTTGGTTGGTTGGTTTTGGTGTTTTTGTTGTTGTTTTGGGGTTTTGTGGATATCTGTCCAGCGTGTTCTACTGAACCTGAAAATCAGGATAGTTTGCTTTTGCTCTATTTAAAGAGATAAATACTGTCTATTGTGCTGTAATTGTTACTTGAAGTTGGGAATTACAGTTCTGAATATTACCTTTTTGTTATTTCAGGGAATAATATTTCATGGTTCTTACCACAAAATGTAACTGCATTTATAAGTAACTATGTGCATGATCGTGATTTTACAGTTGAAATTAAACTGAAAATAACCTCCAGACTACTCTTCAAATTTCATTAGCCCTTTGTATATTTTTTGATGTTCAGGATATAAAATGGAAGTCTGGAAAAATATGTATTATTTTCAGACTTGTCAGTGACATATGTTAGTATTCATAAAGTCTATGGTTGACTACCAGCCTGTTATCTAAATGTGTTGTTTCATTTGCTATCCCTGTCACTGTGGTAGAGTTTGCTCTTGGAGTGTCTTCAAAGTAAGAATTTACATTCAGTGGCCTTTCTACATCCTTCTATAGCCCTTAAAAGTTAGGTTTGTTCTGAGGCACTTATGTAGAACAACACTGATTAAAGTCAACTAAAGGTCTGGCCAAGAGTGTTTATTTGGTAATATAAATAAATCTAGCTACAACGCTAGGTCCGCAACTAGGAGGCTTGTTCAGATCCTTGCATTAACGTAGCAATTTTTGTGATAAATATGATGACTCTCTTCCAGATCACAGAAAATAGATGTTATTTTCTCTTCTTAGTCCAGTAGGAAGTAAATCACAATTTTTCTCAGAGAATAAATACATCCAACAAGAGCATTGTTTCCCAAAAGAGGACCAAAAAAGTCTATCAGTCTGCAAGATCAGAATAAGAACTTCATGGAGGCTCCTTATAGGAGTGACTCTCCAAAAACCTAGGATACTTCTTTTTCTGGGGCACAATAGCCAACTCCAGTTCCCACGGTGAGAAAATACTTCAGGCATGTTCTGTGTGTGTCCTCACTGACACAGAACCTTTAACTCCTGATGTCTACAACCTGTTTTCAGGACACATGTGATGAGGCAGGCCCATTACTGGGACCAGCTGTGATGTTTTAATCTGATTTTCAGGTTCATTCTCCTCTACAGAGATGGGCAATTATTATTACTTACCCATAGCACATAAAATAGAGTACTAGAGTTAGACCTCAGATGACTGGCTTCTAATGCTTAAAATGAACATAGTTCCTTTGCTGGTGTGTAAATATTTCACCTATCTGGCTCTGCTTGCTTAGTTTGTCTACAAACCAATTTATTGCATGTTCTGTGTTTTTTTTACAAATAAAGTGAAGGCCTCCAAATTCTGCAGCCAATTTATTAAAAGAAAGCCCCCTCCCTCTCCCCCAGAGATCCTAATCTGACACTTTTATTTTAAACTTTCTGTTGCTTAGTTGTTTAGTTTTTCTTTTTTGCTTCAGAAAATAAACAGGGAGATTCCTTACCATTGCAGACTCATTACTACATCTTGGTGCTGAAAGGTGGGGCAAGATATTTTTCATAAACTTTTTGAGAAATAGATACTAGCAGAACAGATAGGCTTGTAAAAACTATTTATACCAAATCATAATTTTTTAATGTGCTGTGCAGTGGCTCAATATTGAGTTTTTAGGCAGGCGGTCTTAAATTGTTTGAAGCTTGTTTTAAAAAACAACAAAAATGGGTAAAAAGTGAAAATTTCCCAGTAGTATTTTTTTCTTTTATATTCTAGCCATTCAACTTACAGTGCAACTGTTAATTTTTATTTTCTGAAGGAGCTGATGTGTCAAATGTTTGATTGGTTAGGGATTTTCTACATGATTTTACTATAAACTGGCCAAACTTTTTGCTGAGCACGTACATATGCAAATATAGATGTATGTTGGAATGTGGGGGTTTGTATTTTATTTGATGTTTGCCACCAATAATTAAGATCTCTTTGTTGTCAGTGGGTCATTGATCCATTGAGACTCTGCTATTTTCTCTTCAGCTGGTTACTTGATCAAAGGGTTAATTCCATTTTTGTTGCTTAGTCTGTCATTGACTCTTCTTTCCTTTTCTCTGTGATTTAAACAGAATGCTTCAGTCTCCCAGACTGTCAATATGTCACTTTTCATGAGTGTTAAATACACTAGGGGAAAAAAGCAATTTATTACATTTTCACAACTGAGGAATACTGGATGGTTTGGGAGATTGATAATGAGCCTAGACACTGAAGTTACAGAACAGCAGAGAGCTATGCATACTACTCATAAATTCAAAGATGCATCTATAGAGACACTCTATAGATTGCACCAAAGAAACTGAAGGTGGAATTCTGTTGATGGGACATGATTTTCTTGTACATGATTTCAGTAAACTTGAACTGAAGCACCTTGAAGTTTGAGTTTAGCAAATGAAATTCTTGTCAAACAAGCCTTTCCTAGCTGTTCTCCTTTCAGTAATCTACTGCAGATGGACCTAGTGCAGAGTGAATTTTGTTGTCTTGGCTTCAGCTGTGCCTAATAATCAGCTCTCATACAATATAAATGTGATATAAAGTGGATTATTTATACCATCATGGTAGATCATATTATGGCACAAGTACAAAGTAAAAATGTGTGACCAGATTTCCACACATAAATAATGTAAAATATATAAAAATAATACTTTGAAAGAAAATTTTCAAATTATTTTTCTCTGTGAAATTAAATTTCAGAAATTTTTCAAAAAAAAAGTGAGCTTTTTATTAAGGAGTTTTATGCCTAAATACTGTCTAACAGGAAAAAACAAATCGAAACCAGAGCTTGCAGTGGACTGTTCAAATAAAAATTTCAACCAGCAGTGGTCTGTTGCATGCGATACACTTCAGGAAATATGTTGAATTGCACTACTCAAATTTCACTAATATTTAATAATGTCCAGAAGGTTTTGGTGTCAGTTATTTCAGTCCAGCGATGTGAGGCTGGACCTGACTTTGAAAATTCAGAGTGGTAGTCCACTCAGTGTGGAGAATAAACTTTTGGAAAGAAGTTTGCAGTAGTTATACTTTATTCAGTAGCCCTTTTGAAAAAATATTTGAAATAATTTTTTTATATTTCATTGGTTGATGTAGGGGTCTTTTGAGATTTAAAAAAGGTTAAAATCAAATAGAAGTGAGAGTGGCTTGTTTGATTAGAAGTGTGTGACACTCTCCTAACAGGAGGTCTTAAGTGTTTTAGCTACCTTTTAATTTATAACTAGTTAATCAATATATTTTTTCCAAGATACTAGGTAAATTGAAGTGCTTGAAAGGTAAATGATGCTCATATGCTATCTTCCACCTGAAGCAATGTATGGAAAATTTAGTATCAAAACCCAAAACTGAAGGAGAGATGGAAAAAAAACCCCACAAAAAAACCCACAAAACAAAACAAACCCTGACCACAAAACCCTTTAACAAAACCATCTTCATTCTTGTGGGATGCATCAACTTCTATTGCCTTGTAAAATATCTGATATGACAAGATGTTCATTTTATGCTGTTTAAAGTGAACCCTGATCAATAATAAATAAAGCAGTTGCTTTCAATAACTCTGATACCGTAGTTTAAGGTTGAATTTCAAAGTAAAGGATATCTTGGCAATTTACTTTCATACAAGGCATGTGTTGTTGTCTTCCCAGAAGCTGAACAGGACATACTGTAAGGGTCTTTGTAGTTTGGTTAGGAGGTGATCTAGGAATGTGCTTAATCTCTTAGCAAACTAGATACATGAGCAAAGGAATAACGGTATCTACTGACAGATAATGCGAGTATTACAGTGCCTTTTACATACTTGTCTATAAAGTATGTAAAATATACATGTAATTTTTTCTACAAACATGAGTTTTTTCACTTATTAGCTATCATTAGATATAGTTTGTTCATTTTTATATGTACATAGGCACATAAGGAGTACATAGTGAGGTAAGTAATCTGTAAAAATATGCCCAGGTCAAATCATTGGTTTCAGGTGCTCTTATTTACAATTTGAACCCTGCTCTACAAGGACTGCAAGCAAAAAATGAAGAACCTGACTCCCTGGAATCTAAAATGTATTCAGATGTGACGCTTCCAGTTCGGGCTATAAGGATACATGGTTCAGTTCTGTTCACATACAAATGTAATCAAGGTGAATATTTAAATTGGAAATCTTAGTTTATAACTAAGAGCTTTGTCTCTCAAATTTCTTGGCATTATTTCCCCATGCTGTGTATTTTTTGGATACTATTTTGTGTCCACATAATTTATCCTTATTTGGTGATTAAAAAGCATTCTCTCAAGAATAACCATTTTGTTTCACATTTGATTGAAATGACATACTATTTACATTTGCAAACCTGTGTTCAGCTACAAATATTGAAAAGTTCATATGTTATTTTATATTTATTTTATGTAAGTTAATAATAAATCTAAAATTATGAACATAGTGATGTACCAAGTGAATAGCACATCAGATTTTGAGGTTATCTGATGATGTCTTTGCATATATATTTTTTGAATGAGTCACATGCTTGCTTACCTATGTTTGTTCAGCTAAGCGTGTGCATATCTATTTATATATGACTAGATCTAGGCATACATATGCATATACGCTAAAAGCAGAGTATTAGTTTCTACAGTGTGGTATGGATCATGACTGATGATAACTCTTCTTTTATAATATAGAGGGAAAGCTAGTCATGATATTTGAAGCCCTGTTTTTTCCTACATGCTGAATGACATAAATTGAAGATAAAAATATACAATTTGTTTAAGTTGTATATATGGTTTTCACTAATATATTTTTGTTTGGAAAAATTATGTTAAATCTTTTAAATTTGGTTAGTAAATGCACGAGTATTAACTTGTGTGTTTTTCTGCATTATAAAATACTCCTAGTAATGACTCTTCCTAAGAAGTAGATGGAAATAATAACTACATTACTGTGAGAATTCTGTAAAGCCTGAAGAAGTATGCTTCATTACAGTTTAGATTTTAGGGAATATTGAAATGATAGGTTTTCTTTAATACCTTCTGCTTTAATAGAAAGAAGCTAGAAAGACAATTGAAAGATTTTTCACTTCTGACCATCACTTACAGTTCTGAGGTTACCTGATATAATTTAGTTTGTATTTTTTTAAAAGATACTGCTTTTAACTGGCACAATGTTGTAGTTGTAGAAATTAGCATGAATGAATTTCAAAACTATCACTGCCTTAATGATTACAGAATAAAAGTGCCTTTAATTCATCATCCTTGCCAGATACACTTTTTTGTTCAAGGATTAGAAAAGAACATTATTGCCATAATTACATATTATCTGACAGATGGTACAAAGGCAGTGATGTATCATGTTTTATTTATATTTCTTTATCAGATGTTCACACCAGAAGTATTTACCTTTATATAATATTAACATCAATTGTTCAGGCTGCAAAACAGATTTATTTCTCTGGAAAGGTGTTTTTAATAAAATGAATACAGTGACATTTGGAACTGCAAGCCTTGAGGCATTTATATCCTGTACCAAAAAGCTTAATTAACTCATAGCTTAGGTTGTTTTGGTGTGTTTCTTTTCAGCACAATCACTAGCAAAATTAATCAAGTATATTACCAATTGAAGTAAAATAAACTACTATTAAACTTAGTTCATATGTCTTACCATTGTAAAATCAAAACCTTGGCATTGCTATCGCTGAAAACCTCATAGGTTTTATAGGATGGGAAACTTATGGGTCTTCCTCTGATAAGTCCTGTAATCAATACTAAAACAGTACCAGCTAGCCAAACATCAGAAAATAAATCGTATTGGACACCAAATTGATTAATATTAATAGCTCATTAGTTAAAAACTTTTGTATTCCCTTGCCTTCTAGTAATGCTTACTTTATTTGAAATTCAGTGGCTGAATAGATAAATTCCATCAGAAAAATCTTGACTACGCAACCTTCAGTCTTGGTACCATTTTGCTCTTTATTTGATCTTTTTCTGCTTACATCTCAACAGATGATTGATCTCTGAAGTGCTCTCCTATTCTGAACAGCAAATTAATATTTTTTTTTTTAAATCCTTTTGTGGAGCTAATGTTTATTGCCTTCATAATTTTCTGGGGTTACAAGAACAATATTTTGGAGGTTTCTTCCTGACTGCAAGCATTATTGATAAGTTTTTGAAAGATTCATTGTGTTAATTTCATGTCATGGTTTTTAGTTATAATACAAGACACTTTGGGAGGAACACCTTGCCCACTGCTTATTCACTACCAAAATTCTCAGTCATGAGATACATCTCCATAGAAAACCAAATTTCACTAGTTCCACTCCTTGCAGAACTTGAATGTAGAGTATTGCTGCAGGTATATAATTTCTCACATTTTACACACACTTCTTTCATGCACTGAGATTCTAGCTATCTAGATGAATCAAAAAGGAGTTATGCCATTTATTAGCCAAAATAGACAAAAGTAAAGGTTTTGTTTGGGTTTTTTTGTTTTTGTTTTTTGGGGGCTTTTATTTTTTTTAATGAAATCCTTGACATAATTGTAGTATAGAGTGTGGCTGGGAAACTTGCATTCCTTTACTATATTCTCAGTGTAAAAGCAATGCAGTTGTTCATCAGAAACTCTTTGGAGTATAGCTATGTGTTTTTACTGTAGGCAGAAGAAAACCTAATAAATACATGTATATATACGTGCATGTGTATAAATGATTACAAAAATTGGCCATTATACTTTTTTTTTTGCCTTATCCTTGGAAGCGGAGATTTTTGTTTCTTAATCTGAAACAAAAAAAAAAATCTTTAATAACTTTGGCATTATTGGTAATCATCTTACAGGCAAGGGAGAGCTGCATTATTGATATGTGAGAAGACATACTGAATGACCACTTTTTGGCTTGTTGTTTTTTAACTATTTGTTTTGCCTTTACGTATTTGAGCTAAAGTATTGGTTTACAGAACTGTATGTTTTTTTAATTACCCTCTAGTAAGTTGCATGTACAATATCTGATTGTAATACAACTTATGAAAGTAAGAGAAAGAAATGTAACTTTTCAGATAAAGGCATTTTTTGAATATACAGTTGTCATATTGAAATCTTGGTATATTTTTGCCTTACCCGTGTACTCTGGAAAATCTTAGCCATGCAACCCACTATATACTAAGGGAATAGATTTTCAAAGGATTAACAGCTCAAGTTCTGTACGTAGGGAAGGCAATGTTTTTTCTATGACTTCATTTATTTATTGAGATTCATTTTCCTTATGAAAGTGCTGATTATGTCAATGACTGAACAAGCATTGAGTGCATTAAAAATCAATAAATAACTAAAATTCACTACAAAGAAAAAAATGACCACGTAAGAATTATTAGATGGCGCTAATAGGATAAGGTTTTTGTTAGAGATTGAAGGACTGGAGCCTAAACCTTGTGTTGTCTTGTTTTGGCCATAAACTGAAGGGCAAACTCATACCTGTCAGACTATTCATCTGTCTCTACTTGCAGATTCTTTATTAGCTGCAACTTTTTATATGTGAAGGATTACTAACTCATCAGCGAGCGGCAAACCATATCAGAGATGGTTTAATTTCTGGTCCTTGTACCAGTCTGAAGAGTACATTGTAGCCAAAGCAGAACACAGTGAGGCTTAAAAATTACCTGCCTCCTATCCTCCAGTGCAAAGAAAATTTCTAACATAGTATGAATGCAGGCCTAAGAGGCAATGTGATATTGATATGGGGCCACAGACTTGAAAAGAGACTACTTCAAGTCCTGGTATAAGTTGATATTCTTAAAAATGGATTTGGGAAGAGGATTATGCATATCAAAACCAAAAAATAAAATAAAAAATAAAAATCTGTGTGTGGCTTTCTTGCCTACATTATACCTTTTCCAAGGTGCCAGGTGAAATTTGGTGGTATAAATACAAGGAGTTTAATTTCAAAATATTTAATTTCACAATTAAAAATATTAAACCCCAGGCATTCTTATTCTACTGGAATAATTTTAGTCTTTTAAATCTCACCTATAAATTTAACAATGTGAACAAACAGTAATTGCCAGATTAATTTTTTTTAAGTTCTGTAATTATAACTCCTTGGTTTAAATACTGTCACAAGGGAGGTAGAGCAAGCTATTTGTTAAATAAATATTATGGGTTTGAGGTACTTTCCCCTGCAGGTTGTTCAGCTGCTACATTTACCAGAAGTCAAATATGATGGATTTGGGTTGATTTAATTTTGTGGTTGATATTTATATTTTACATGGGTTTGTAAATTAGCTTGTCATCCAAGGTAGCCAAAACATAGTTGGTTTGTCATTGTCAGCTCTTTCTTGGAACTCTTAATTTAGTTTTTTATTTGTTTGCAGCTATTGTAATGGAACATGAATTATGTACTTTGTGTCTCTTTTACACAGTGCAAGATCTAATTAGCTCATTCTTAATAGCAAATAATTAGTGATGCTTTTAATAGATACATAAATATGCAGGAGGCAGGCAAATTCTACAAGAATTGGAGTTCTTTGTATAATGCTTTGACATGAAAACAAACCTGAGTCCTCTTGGTAATGGGAGCATATGAGTAATTCCATAATACCTTGTAACAAAACTTAAGCTGTGGTTATCTCTGTAATGGAGCTGGTTTAACATTTCTCTTCTACTCAGCCTAGAAAACTAGTTTTTCTTTGTTTTCCCTTGTATAATGTGATAGTTTAGCACTAGATGATAACTGCAGCCTTGGAATTTTAACAAAATTAAGGTTATACAGTGACTACTCTAAAAGTAGTGTAGTAACTCCAACCTTGGTGCTAAACATTTTGAAGGAGGAAAAAATGTTATTTGCTTTTAGGAATGCCGTTAATGATCCTGTGAAAAGGAGATTAGGAGCCCACACTGAGTGCTCCTAGTCGGAGATCTTGGACTGATGCACCTTTTAATACCTACATATTCATAAAGCAAATAAGGACAGTAGATATCACAACTGAAAATGAAGCTGCTATCTTCCTTAAATCTTTTAGACGATAATCACCGTATTGTTTTTCTTCTTGTGGCAAGAAAGCTATGTGAAATTGCATGTTTCTGTGCTTGTTTTATGTGGGTTTAAATAGGTTTGTACAGAAGATGACAAGCCCAAAGTTATGTTTGCAGTTAATACAGTGCTCTTGCACCTCATGCCGCTGAGCTAGTGATAAGATTGCATAAAATTGGTTTTTTTCCTGTGGCCAGCCTGGCCCAGAACCTGACTCAGGAGCTGCTGAGTACAGGCCATGCACTGTGGGGTCCTCTGGGTTGGGGCTGGTGCTGGGGCTTCCTCACGCCATCACAGAGGCCCCCCTGCTGCCAGCATGTTGTGGTGATGGTGGAAATGTGGCTTTCACATAACAGGGTGGGGGGGCACACATGTTGTGATGTTTTTTCCCCTGGAGGATGGTCACTGGTGATTAAAATTATAATATATAGCTACAATATATGATTAGATATACAATTACAATGTAATGTATTTCATGTGTTTTATATCAGGCAGTCAAGTGACAGGACAAAGTACAGTTGTGAAAAATTTTTTCTATAAATAGTCTTGAAAAGA